>NC_052518.1:2295898-2348398 GCF_014356525.2 Nilaparvata lugens | reverse complement strand
AAGATAATTTTTTCTTTTACAATGACAATTTCAACAATTTCATTGGGGATTATATTTTGATTGGAAAATAACTTTCAGTTAGAAAGCTAAAGAAACATTAAGCTGTTCACATAATTCTCACCAACTCTGTACATACATTAATGATTGTCTGATTGTGCCCTTTCTTTTGCTTTCACTGTAACATCTAGCAACTTGTTAATTCTCATGTTGAAATTTATGCAATAACTCACTTATTTTGCCCTCATCAATAATATTGCGCCCATTCTATATTAAAGCTTCAACTATAATATTAAATATATTCTTTATTTTATCACAGAGAAAAATATATTCTTTATTACTCCGTACCCGTAGCCATACTTTCAAGGCAATTTTGCTGCATTGTTGATACTGTAGAAGGAATTATACTAATGCTGTTTAAAAAAAGTATCAAACCAGTATGAGATTCTAAGGATTCGTGTAGATAGACCCGCATTTTCATTATCCATCCGATCCTTGGGGGGAGGGGGCTAGGCGTTGGGGGGGTACCAACTCTGTACATACATTTTTGATTGTCTGATTGTGCCCTTTCTTTTGCTTTCACTGTGACATCTTGCAACTTGTTAATTCTCATGTTGAAATTTATGCAATAACTCACTTATTTTGCCCTCATCAATAATATTGCGCCCATTCTATATTCAAGCTTCAACTATAATATTAAATATATTCTTTATTTTATCACAGAGAAAAATATATTCTTTATTATTCCGTACCCGTAGCCATACTTTCAAGGCAATTTTGCTGCATTGTTGATACTGTAGAAGGAATTATACTAATGCTGTTTAAAAAAAGTATTAAACCAGTATGAGATTCTAAGGATTCGTGTAGATAGACCCGCATTTTCATTATTCATCTGATCCTTGGGAGGGGGGGTGCCTAGGCCCCCCTTGTCCCTCCCCAATGGCGCCCCTGTTACAATGCTATAATATGAGACGTTTCGCTTCAATACAGGATGAGTTATTCACTAAAACATAAAATCTTATCTCCACTCTCAGATCAGAGAAATCACTCATCTTCAAATGCTTATAACTCAAGAATAGGAGGTAATTTCGCCAATGTGATGACATATTATTATTCCTCTAGTAAAGTACTATCATTCCTGAGTGTTTGAGCAATTTTAATTTTCAACCATTTTCGCAAAAATCCATGATTCAACCATTTTGATTTTTGGAAAAAATCCATGATGTTTTTTAAAGTGGTGTCTTTGGTTTCTCTTAAATCACCAACCTCGATCACCCCACACCTAAAACAGGACTGTTCAGTCTATGAATCTGTCATAAGAGAGGATATTTGACAAAAGAATCAGCTTAATTTGATAACCAATATATATTCATATGACTGCGTCAGGATTACGCTTTTGTGTTGTACATTCACCAGACATGTTGTCTCGATCGATTCTTTACATCATTTTTTCGAATGAAATTTCCGACAGAGCGTGGGCTACAGAATGTAATAATTGGGAACCAGATACAGAGAGTATTACATTCTATTCTTTATGGCTTCCGATTTCATTGTAAATGTTCTCTAGAGGAATGATACTTTGATAATTGAATAAAAGCTGGTCGAAAAATGGAAAATTTTCCCGATCTTCCAATTGGAGCTCTACAAATTGATGAGAGGATCAATCAATTAATGAAAAGGGTTGAAATGAATTCTAGTCTTTGATGGCTTATCACCGTTTGATTACGAATCCGATAATCAGAGAGAGATATCTAATGAGAGTGGGTTTGAGAGGGTAATAATTGATTTGCAACACCTACAATAAAATTCCAGAATGTGACCAATAATAGAAGTGTATAAATTTGACTAAATTTGAAGTGTATTCGTTGAAAAATCTCGACACGGTAATCACAAAAATCTCTCGATAATTGACAAATCCGATGATCAGAGAGAGATATCGAATGAGAGTGGGTTTGAGAGGGTAATAATTGATTTGCAACACCTACAATAAAATTCCAGAATGTGACTAATAATATTTGAAGTGTATTCGTTGAAAATTCTCGACACGGCACGTGTGAATATATTCTCGATAATTGTCAAATCCGACAATCAGAGAGAGCTATCAAATGAGAGTGGGTTTGAGAGGGTAATAATTGATTTGAAACACCTACAATAAAATTCCAGAATGTGACTAATAATATTTGAAGTGTATTCGTTGAAAAATATCGACACGGCACGTGTGAATATATTCTCGATAATTGTAAAATCCGACAATCAGAGAGAGCTATCAATTGAGAGTGGGTTTGAGAGGGTAATAATTGATTTGCAACACCTACAATAAAATTCCAGAATGTAACTAATAATATTTGAAGTGTATTCGTTGAAAAATCTCGACACGACACGTGTGAAAAATATTCGTAGGCGTCTCGATAATTGACAATCGACAATCGACAATCGACATTCAAATGAATTGATAAGCCAAAACGCGCTCAGGCGTCCAATTAATAAAAGCGTGTGTCGATGAAACAATAGTCGAGGATATATGGACACAAGTACTGAAATCAATAGATCGCTGATTGCGTGGGAATTCAATATAAAGTAAAAACGTGGAAATTGTCTATTGCAATGTGGAACAAATTGGAGCGATTCAGACGATCTCGTATCTGTCGGACATTGAACACTCAACCAGGTCATTATTGAGGTGCTTTTCTTTCTGGAGGCGGTTTTCAAAGGTGGAATCATTGATATCGAAGCTCAATCCGTTTTGAATAACACTTGTGATGTGCAACTTCACCCCTCACGGAATGCCGGGAATTCAGGCTTTTAATATTAGTACTCGTCGTTATTCGACTCGCCCTCTTACAACCCACTCTTCACCCTCTTCACCTTATCAAGCCACCCCTTCCCACTCCATTTCTGCATTTTATCGGAGGCTTCTTGTTCCACCTGGCCTACACACACGCGTACACAAACTCACTGCGTGTTTTCAGCTATTCCACTCTTTTTATATTATTATCATTGAGAATGAAATTGATATCCTTCTCGTGGAAATGTGAGAGCCTAACGCAACTGCCAAAAATACAATAACCGTGACTGTCCATATCGTTTTATTCTATAAATAATTGAAAACGTCTAGATATTTTCAAAACCAATATCATGTCGAATTATTCTATAGATAAATGAAAACACCTAGATTTTGTGAAATCAAATATCATGTCGATTATTCTATGGACAATGAAAACGTCTAGATACTGTCAAAACATGTAAACATAATCCCTGAATAAATCATTATTAATTATTTGTGTAGTATCTAAAATTGGTTTTGAATTTTCCATAGGTTGGCAAATAATAAAATAACTCAATAAATTATTGAAATACGAGTTGATCATTTCAAAATATTGGTAATTCATCCCCTTCTGATATTAGAGGTGCGTTACAGATGCGTCACAAATAATTCTATAAATTGAAATACGAGTAAATAATTTCAACGGATTGAGAATTCATCCCTCTTGATGATAGAGATGCGTACAGACTTACATGTCACAAGTAATTCCATAAATTGAAATACGAGTAAATAATTTCAACGGATTGAAAATTCATCCCATCTTGATGATAGAGGTGCGTACAGACTTACGCGTCACGAACACGCGCTTTCCATTTTCCATCCATGCCTTTGCCTATTATATTTATTTGTACAGATGTCAAGTCAAATCAAGCTTGATTCCGTTAGATAAATTACATTTTGTGGTATTTTGAATTGGTATCGAATATTCCACAGGTTAGCAAATCGGAATACAAGTAAATCATTTCAACTGATTGAAAATTTTGACCCATGATAAATACAAAATTTCATTATTACTTGTTTGTGTGGTATCTTGAAATAGGTTCGAATTTTTCCACAGTTTACCAAATCAAAATACGAGTAAATCATTTTAACAGATTTGAAAATTCCGATCCTATTGATAATATAGGTGCGTACAGACTTACGCGTCACAAACACGCGCTTTTCACTTTTCATCAGCTTATAACAGTATTAATTTGTACAGAAGTCAAGTCAAATCAAGCTTTATTTCGTTGAATAAATTACATTTGTGTTCCAATGCTTTCTATTAATAGAGTTCAGACATCATTAACAGATTCACATTGATAATATGAAAATATTAATATCGAAATAAATGAGGAATCCACGAACATGGACACTGATGATTCTGTGCGTTCGCTGGGTTGCAATCTAACAAAAATATCGAGCGAACCTGAATCTCTCCACTCAAATCTAATTAATTTTAAACTAAATAATATTTCTCAAATCCAAATTCAAATTCATGAATTTTGCCATAAAATGAAACAGATTTATAAAATAAATATTTTCAATTACAAATGGCAGTACCAGCAAAGACAACTTGTGCACCGGCAGTGAGTTTCAACAACTGGGTACAGCGAACATGTCAATAGAAAGAAAATAGAGCTTATTCAAACCACTAAAATAAATAAAATTACGGAAACTAGGTCACATCTCTTTACAAACGAAGTAACAAGAGCACAAGCAAATGACAAATTCAAAAAGACAGAAACAAGGAAGCTATGACAAATAATTTTCACTTTCCTTGCCCTATTACCATAGGTAAGGGAAGTATTGCTTTCCAAAAAAAATTAAGGTACCCTGATTTCAAGTTTTCTATACGTTTCAAGGTCCCCTGAGTCCAAAAACATGATTTTTGGGTGTTGGTCTGTGTGTGTGTATGTGTGTATGTCTGTGAACACGATAACTCCATTCCTAATCAACCGATTGACTTGAAATTTTAAAAATGAGGTCCTTCCTTATACCATGAGGATCCGACAATAAGAAATTCAATAGAATTAAATTCAAGATGACGGAAAAAATGGCGGATAATTACTAAAAAACCATGTTTTTCACGTTTTTCTCGAAAACGGCTCTAACGATTTTATTCAAATTTTTACCATGGATAGCTATTCATAAGCCCTATCGACTGACATGAGTCTCAATTCTGAGAAGATTGCAGGAGCTCCGTAATATTCTTGAGAAAAATGGCGGATAATCACTAAAAAACCATGTTTTCCACGATTTTCTCAAAAATGACTTGACCGATTTTTTCGAAATTCATACCCTGTGTAGTTATTTATCAGCTCTATTAACTGGCATGAGTCTCCTTTCTGGGAAACTAATGGGGGGTCCACCCCATCCTTGAGAAATTGACTTTGTAACCTCCTTTTCGTGCACGAGGTAGGTAGGTAGAGCAGTTCAAAAAGAACACATAGTCGAGATATTTCATCTGTAGAATAGCTGTTTTGACGACTTTTGAAAAATATCATCGAATTTCATAATTTACACAAAGGAAAAAGTACTGTGAAAACAATTATATATACACATATACAGTAGTCTGATCGTAGATTCAAATATGTTGCTGCCAATCGTCATTATGTTATTCCCATAAATTATTCTACTTAAGGAATGGGGCTCACAGTTCAATGAGCAAGGAAAGTTGTGTGAGTGCGCCACACCAGATTTTCAAGATTCATAACACAAGATTGAAACACAGATTGAATTGAGATAGGTAACTCAAAAAAAATTATCTTAATCCAATCCAGATCAAATTTAGATCAAATTCATCTTAATCCAATTCAGATAAAAATTTATCTTAATCCAATATGATCCATTATGGATTTTGTGATTCTATAAATGATGAATTCAGATGGGACTTAAAACAAGTAACACTGATATCCAAACTGACGTCTACTTACACTTAAGCTGGTAAAGTCAATATCAAATTTGTAATGGATTAGAGGGACGCAAATTATATGGATTATTCCTTAAGTTGAATGTATTTGACTTCTTATTTGATTTTTGTCAGTGTTTGTCGTCGTCGACTGCGGAAATTCACCCAATTTATCATCTTATTTTTCTCCTTCTTCTTCTTCTTCATCGTCGAGTGAATGTCTCTCTTGTCTCTTTATTAATCGTGGTTGTAAGTTCTGCCACCAACCGACTACTGTGTCAACCAATCACAAGCGAGAACGATGTGGTCTCCTTTTTCTGATTTCTGATTCGTACGTAGTGACCACAGATGGCAATTCCATTTCTGATACTTTCCATGTAGAACTGATGAAAAATAACTTGTGGTCTCCATATGAAGATTTTTCCTGGAGATTCCCACCACAAAGGCAACGTGGAGATAATCTAATGAAAATTGTTTGATGACGATGACAATCTGCTTCTTCTATCGGCTGGCAGAGGCTGACTGTCCTCGAAAAATGTTATGCGGCTTTGATAATGAAAATCCCCACCGAAAGAGAGAGTCTGACAGAGAATTAGTGAGACAGACTGGAAGAGAAGATGAGTGACTGAAAGAGAGAGAGTTTTCAGCTGAAAATGTTTGCGGGTTTGATAATGAAAATCTCCACCGAAAGAGCGATACAGAGGGAGAGAGAGAGTTAGTGTGAAGAGAAGCGATTAGATTTTCTAGAGAGAGAGAGAGTGATAAAGTTTGATTTCCCAGAGAGAGATAGAGAGTGAGAGAGTGAGTGTGAAGAGAAGACATTAGATTTTCTAGAGAGAGAGAGGGAGTGCGATAAAGTTAGATTTCCCAGAGAGAGAAAGAGACTTTCTTTAGTTCGATTTTCTAGAGAAAGAGTGAGAAGAGAAGAGTTTAGATTTTCTAGAGAGAGAGTGAGAAGAGAGAGTTTAGATTTTTTAGAGAGAGAGAGATTGATTGATTAATCGAGAGTCAGACAGAGAATTAGTGAGACAGACTGGAAGAGAAGATAAGTGACTGAAAGAGAGAGAGATATAAGTAATCTACTTCTAAAACAACAACAACATAAAAATGAAAAGGAAAATTTTCATGATAAAAGCAATTAAAAAGATTTTTTCAAGTGTTCTGAGCTAGAGTTCATAATTTCATGGAAGTATCATTATAGTCTTCACTTTGTAAAAATAATTTTGAAGTTTAAGAGAATCAAACTGTTCACTGATAACTAAGAAAAGAAAAAACATCAAAACTAAATTTCATATCTTCTTAACAGTATTTTTTTATAAAGTTTTTTAAATTGTGCCACACTATTTGAGTTCAAAATATTTTCATCCATTTCATTTATTATCCTTACGGACATCGCAAGGAACGAAGCATCAAACATTGAAGTTCTATGTGTTGGAAAGTGAGAGAGAGAGAGAGAGTGTGAGAGAGTGAGAGATTGGAGAGTGAGTGAAAAAAGAAGAGATTGGATTTTGTAGAGAGAGAGAGTGAGAAAAAGTTAGATTTCCCAGAGAAAGTGAGGAGAGAAGAGGTAAGATTGATTCTCTAGAGAAAGAGAGTGTGAAGAGAAGATTTTTTTAGGAGAGAAAGTGATGAGTGACGGAGAGTGAAAGCGAAGAGTGAGTGAGTGTGTACGAGCAGCTAGAGAGAGAGAGAGTGAGTGAGTGAGAGAGAGAGTGTTAAAAGAAGAGATTGGATTTTGTAGAGAGAGAGTGAGAAAAAGTCAGATTTCCCAAAGAAAGTGAAAAGAGAAGAGGTAAGATTTTCTAAATAGAGAGAGATTGAGACGAGAAGATTTTTTTAAGAGAGAGAGTGGATGTAAGAGATGAGTGACGGAGAGTGAAAGCGAAGAGTGAGTGAGTGTGTACGAGCGAGATAGAGAGAGAGAGAGAGAGAGATAGATAGAGAGAGAGAGAGAGTGAGAGAGTGAGAGAGAGAGAGTGAGTGTGAAAAGACGAGATTGGAGAGAGAGAGAAGAGGTAAGATTTTCTAGATAGAGAGAGATTGAGACGTTTTTTTTTTTAAGAGAGAAAGTGGATGTAAGAGATGAGTGACGGAGAGTGAAAGCGAAGAGTGAGTGAGTGTGTACGAGAGAGCTAGTGAGCGAGAAAAATGTGTTTCTGGGATTAACAGAGAGGAAACCTCTGTGAGAATAAAAGAGTAACTTGTAATTTGTAATTTGTGTGTGGGCTTCCTCTCCCCATCGGCTAGGACACACATCCCGTTCAAACAATACTGATGTCGTCTTGCCGCCCTTTTTCATTTCAGAATAGCGTTTTAGCATCGATTTTTTATTTAGACCGCTCACCGACCGATCTTGTGCCTACCTAAAACCCCCCCACCAAAACCCCCCCACAAACACCACCTAACACAGATCGGTGGCGTGGCACTTCCTACGGTGGCGTTTCCTATCAACACATTAAAAGTGGCGTTTCCTACAGATCAAAATACAATCGAGACGTTTCTTACAAACCCATTACTATTCTTCTACTATTCTGCATCTTTGGGTGGGAGTAAAAAAGTAAATTTGAGTAAAATAGCTATTTATGTATTAAGAGCGTAATGCGCGACTTTATCGCTCGCGCAAAACAGTTATCACGCGACGCGAAGCGTCTACACTATGAGGATCCGACACGAACAATTTCGATCAAATGCAATCCAAGATGGCGGCTAAAATGGCGAAAATATTGTCAAAAACAGGGTTTCTCGCGGTTTTCTCGAAAACGGCTCCAACGATTTTGATCAAATTCATACCTGAAAAAGTCATTGATGAGCTCTATCAACTGCTACAAATCCCATATCTGTAAACATTTCAGGAGATTCGCCCAATCTATGCAAAGTTTGATTTTAGATTCCCAATTATCTATCTTCAGATATAATTAAAACAAAAAAAAAAATCAAGTGGAAAAGATTCAGCATGAAAATCTCTACAATTAATGTGCAGTAAAATTTTCACCAAAAATTGATAATAAGCTCTAAATTAGAGAAAATGAGATTATTCAATTGCAAATTATTGTTGATTCTATTAAATCATTCACTATGAAGCAGACCTCGTATGTCTCCAGCGTTATTGCCCTGTCACCAGCTGGCTTAAATCTTTGAATAGTAGACTTGAGATGCGCGTGAACACTAGCGTCAGGTGATCAATTTTCTTAACGGCAAGGAAAGTTGTGTGAGTGCGCCACACCAGATTTTTCATTTTTATGACAAAGCTGAACAGTGGATTATTGTTCAGATATAGAATCTCCTGACACGGACAAACGAACGAACCTCAAGACCCAAGTAATCGTAACAGATGAAGTTGAGTATAGGTAGCAGTTCTTCGTAGGAAAAGCCACGATTGAATTTTGGTCCGTGGGAAACGCCACGTCTAATGGTTTCGTAGGAAACGCCACCGTAGGAAGTGCCACAGATCAGCGTTCAAAGTCGTAGCCATAGAAACAGAGCGTATGTTATCGATACAGCTTCAGCTACATTCTCCACCACATGTCTCTTTGCATTCCTACACACTCGAGTCCGATGCTCTTTTCACAGAGAAACATTTTCCTCTCCGATTTTTTCATATTCAGAGAACTTCTCTGCCATTCCTTCAACTTACATACATTGGAATAACAACCGATGAAGATTCCGTCAGCTATTGATTGTACTGGTCGTGGGTTCGCATCCCGTTATTTTTTTTTATTTGAGTATTACAATAGTGCGATAATATCCCTCTAGCTGTAAGCTATTTGAGGGATATATAAAAATAATCCTTTACATACAATAAAAAACAAACAATAACAATAATTATATTTCTTAATCAACCTGATTATATTTCTTCATTTTTGTAACTGATTGTTCTCTTTTGTCCATTGCACCATAAATTAACTTAATTTAAACTGACTTAACCAAACGAAATAAGACTTATAGAAAAAGACTTTACTTGGTAAGCGACAATTAACAAGATAATCACTCTGGGATATCACCTAATGTTACTCACTCTGAACACAAATATTTATTAAATCATAATATATCTTCATTGAAAAACTAAAATTATTTTAAACTCAAAAAATATAATAGATAGTCAATAAGAAATTCATAAACACAACAAACAAAACACAACTCATTTCCTGAAACTAATCAAAATGATTTTTTGTGCACTTTGAGTTTTGTTTGAATCTCATTTTTACTCTGTAGCCTAACATTGTCAACTCTAATGGCAATGAATTTAACAGAAATGGTATTTTGAATTCTGGAGCTCTTTTTACCATAGGCATTATTATATCTCTGGGTTCTATAATATGTCTCAATGTATATTCTATTTCGTTCATTTCTCTATATTCGTTCTTATAGTAGTTTCGTGACAAATCTGTGAACCTGGCTAAAGCTTCCACCGACATAATTCCGAACAAGTGACGTACAACACCATTAGAAAGTGTTTTTATTAATCTTTCTACGGCCCTATGCAGTGGCTGTTTTATATAGTTGGGTGCTAAATAATGGATGGTGATTCCGTAGAAGAGAGTGCTCTGCACCATAGACGTACTATTAGAAGAAGTTCATAGAATCATCACTGCCATCTTCTCCTAATACTTACATACATTGGAATAACAACAGATAAAGATTCCGTCAGCTATCGATTCTCCTGGTCGTGGGTTCGCATCCCGTCAGACGTACGGATGTTCGTAAAATCATCATTACCATTTTTTTCTAATACTTACATAGTTTGGAATAACAACAGATGAAGATTCCGTCAGCTATCGATTATCCTGTCGTGGGTTCGCATCCCGTCAGACGTACCGATGTTCGTAAAATCATCATTACCATTTTCTTCTAATACTTACATAGTTTGAAATAACAACAGATGAAGATTCCGTCAGCTATCGATTATCCTGTCGTGGGTTCGAATCCCGTTAGACGTACGGATGTTCGTAAAATCATCACTGCCATTTCCTTCAAATACTCACATACTTAGGAATAACAACAAATGAAGATTCCGTCAGCTATCGATTCTCCTGTCGTGATTCCCGCAAGGAACTCCCCACCAACAAAAGCCATACGAATTTATTTATTTTTCTCCTGTCGTGGGTTCGCATCCCGTTAGACGTATGGATGTTCATAAAATCATCACTGCCATTTTCTTCTAATACTTACATACTTTGGAATAACAACAAATGAAGATTCCATCAGCTATCGATTATCCTGTCTTGGGTTCGCATCCCGTCAGACTTACGGATGTTTAATCATCTTATTTCATCACTCAAGCTGCGTTTACACTTGTCAAGTTTTCATAACGTCAAAAATATACAGGTGTCCTACGAAAGGCGTAACAGCCGAAAACCGTAGAATCTACATGAAATTTACAACAAAAAATCTGGTGTGGTACACTCACACAACTTTCCTTGCTCATTGAACTATAAACCTCATTCTTTAACGAGAATAATTTAGGGGAATAACATAATGACGATTGGCGGCAACATATTTGACACTACGATCAAACTACTGTATATGTGTATATTATAATTGTTTTCACAGTACTTTTTGCATTATGTAAATTGTGAAATTCGATGATTTTTTCAAAAGTCGTCAAAACAGCTTTTCTACAGATGAAATATCTCGATTATGTGTTTTTTTTATAAACTGCTCACTTACCTACCTCATGCACGAGAAGGAGGTTACTAAGTCCATTTCTCAAGGATTGGGTGGAACCCCCATTAGTCTCCCAGGAAAAAGACTCAGTTGATAGAGCTGATGAATAACTATACAGGGTATAAATTTGAAGAAAATCGGTCAAGTCATTTTTGAGAAAATCGTGAAAAACATGGTTTTTTAGTCATGATCCGCCATTTTTCTCAAGAATATTACGGAGCTCCTGCAATTTTCCCAGAAATGAGACTCATGTCAGTTGATAGGGCTTATAAATAGCTATCCATGGTATAAATTTGAAGAAAATCGTTAGAGCCGTTTTCGAGAAAAACGTGAAAAACATGTTTTTTTAGTAATCATCCGCCATTTTTTCCATCTTGAATTGAAATTTATTGAATTTCTTATTGTCAGATCCTCATGGTATAAGGACCTTAAATTTAAAATTTCAAGTCAATCGGCTAATTAGGAATGGAGTTATCGTGTTCACAGACATACACACATAAACACACACAGACCAACACCCAAAAATCATGTTTTTGGACTCAGTGGACCTTGAAACGTATAGAAAACTAAATAAGGGTACCTTAATTTTTTTCGGGAAAGCAATACTTTCCTTACCTATGGTAATAGGGCAATGAAATTAAAAATGACGAGTGAAATTTCTTTTATCCACCTTAGTTTTCAATATATGTATTTCTCGATATTCTGAAAAACCTCAAGAACTAGAAAATTATAAGTCAAAACTCAATTTTAAGGAAATGATTGGAATAAGGCAGAAATTTCCAATAAGATTCATATAATAATAAAGAGATATATATAAGGTTCCTTTGTTTGACATTTTTGAACTTTTGATGTGCGCTCAAAACGCTTTTGGACGCATCCTTGGACTCATCTTGCAAGGGGAGTTGCTCAAAATCAGATCTTGTTGGAGGCTCAAAATCAAATCTCTTGAGGGGCTCAAAAAATGTCAGTAGTTGTTTAAAATTATCACTCACTGAACTTATCAACCAGCTAACTACTGATTTGTGTTTTGAGTTATCATCAATGTCTGTCCTTGAGGCACCGACACGTGTTTCCAGCTGTCTTGAATTTTGATCCTGACTTATTTACCTATACGGAGTGAACTATTAAGTTACGGAAATTCAATATCATATTGAGGCATGATATTACGAGAGTGTTCTCAAGCCCGGGAGGCCCATTAGTTATAGCACTATGGAGCATAGCTACAATTCGTTGTTTTCGAAGTGGTGATGAATATCAATTAAGAAATGTTATCTATGTTTCCAAATATCAATTACAATTAAGTATAGCAATACAGTAATTACTTGGATAATAACAATGGAGAGAACGACAGATTTTCTACAGATATTCTTGGTTTTCCTAATGGAATACAAACTTGAATTCATGTGAATATTCTCGCTAAGGAATATCCGAATACTCTGGTCTCCTCTCTTAGGTGTTTACTATTAACTCGAAAACATTGATTTTCCAAAAACTTGTTTGTTAGGTAGATAGTTTGTTATAGAAGATTAATTCAAAAAGTATTCGGAAGGGAAACAAACAGAAAATACAAGACCAAGAATGATAAGGGAAAGTAAAGAAGCATTTATTTATTTATTCATTTATTCATAAATTATTAATTATAGATACAATATCATTCGTGAATCATTATGCATGATTGGAAAGGAACAATTTATTTATCTATTTATACATTTATAGATACAATAGCATTCTTGAATCATTGTTAATGTTTGTAAAAGGAACAACATGTTACATGTTTGAAGCTCAAAAAAGCATTTATTTATTTATTCATAAATTATTAATTATAGATACAATATCATTCTTGAATCATTATGAATGATTGAAAAGGAACAATTTATTTATCTATTTATACATTTATAGATACAATAGCATTCTTGAATCATTGTTAATGTTTGTAAAAGGAACAACATGTTACATGTTTGAAGCTCAAAAAGCTTTTATTTATTCATACATTCATGAATACAATATCATTCGTGGATGATTATGAATGATTAGAAAAGGCACAATTTATTCATCTATTCATACATTCATATTTACAACATCATTCTTAAATCATTGTTAATATTTGAAAAAGGAACAACATGTTACATGTTTGAAGTTCAAAACTGTTCCATCCCCGGATTTTGATAGGAATAGTCCAAAAGTAACTATGTGTATCACTCCATAATTTTGAGTCCAAAATATAAATAAACCAAAAACTTAGAATCCATGTTGAGAACGAAATCAAATGATAATGTTTTCATAAAATCATCACAGATGCCTAGAAAAAAGTGTAATAATAATAAAATTATTGAAACTGGAAAATAAACTCTGACTTACTTTTGAAATCACATGTTCTTTATACAGTCGGGTGTGGGGGGAAGAATATCGATCAAATTGAACTTAGAATTTGTCATTCAATGTAGTATGATCTGAAATATTGTTAATATTAAAAAAATTTGAAATAAGAAAATAAACTCTGACCAACTTTTAGTATGATCTGAAATATTATTACAATTTAAAAAATTTGGAATAAGAAAATAGACTCTAACCAACTTTTAGTATGATCTGAAATATTAATTATTTTTTTAAATTTTGAAATCAGAAAATAAACTCTGACCAACTTTTAAAATCACAGATGTTTTTCACACAATCGAGGGAGGAAAGAATACTGTTTAAATTGAACTTGGAATTTGTCATTTAATGTAGTATGATCTGAAATATTATTAATATTTAAAAATTTTGAAACAAGAAAATAGACTCCAACCAACTTTTAGTATGATCTAAAATATTATTAATATTTTTAAATTTTGAAATCAGAAAATAAACTCTGACCAACTTTTAAAATCACAGCTGTTTTATACACAGTCGAGGGGTAAAGAATATTGATTTAATTGAACTCATAATTTGTCATTCAATGTAGTATGATCTGAAATATTATCAAATACGATGGAAATAATTGAAGACTGAATTATTTATAAGAGGAAACAGGAATTTCTCACTCTGACCAACTTTTAAAACCACAGCTGTTTTCTAGACAGTCGAGGGGTAAAGAATATTGATTTAATTGAACTCAGAATTTGTCATTCAATGTAATATGATCTGAAATATTATCAAATAAGATGGAAATAATTGAAGACTGAATTATTTATAAGAGGAAACAGGAATTTCTCAGATAGATAGATAGAGACTTCTTTGGGAAGCAACCTATCTCTGTAATTTTTCCCTCTCCTTGCAACGTTTCAAGTTAGAAATGAACTCCTCATTAATGTATATTTTACATGTGTGCTAGGGTTGAGTAGACAGTTCTCGAAGTGAATGTTCAGAGAGACGTTTCAAAGTGACGCATCTTCAGTTTTAGCACGATGCAAATACACTTCTACCTCAACATTCGGCGCAACCGGTCATACCCCTAAATGACAATCCAAATTCCCTGTCTTTGTGCGTAGACGTGTTTAACTGGCCGACAAGTCCGGCTAATGTACTCTAGTACTGAGCAAGGCTTATACATTACGCACTTCTACATGAAGCTTGCAACGAAAGTGGGATCAACTCAAATATTACTTGCTTGTGGCACAGAAAGAGAACTGATGCCATTAGAAAACGCTTGCAAGAACACTAGCCTCAACTAGAGTATTACATCAAATGGAATTGAATTCGATTAAAATACTCTTTAGAACACTAGGATCAGCTAAAATATCACATGAGAAGAAATTGAATTGAATTAAAATACTCTTTAGAACACTAGGATCAACTAAAATATCACATGAAATTGAATTGAATTGAATTAAAATACTCTTTAGAACACTAGGATCAACTAAAATATCACATGAAATTAAATTGAATTGAATTAGAATAATCTTTAGAACACTAGGATCAACTAAAATATTACATGAAATGAAATTGAATTGAATTAAAATACTCTTTGGAACACTAGGATCAACTAAAATATCACATGAAATGAAATTGAATTGAATTAAAATACTCTTTAGAACACTAGGATCAACTAAAATATCACATGAAAAACGGTATTGAATTGAAATACTTTTCAGAACACTAGGATCAACTAAAATATCACATAAAATTAAATTGAATTGAATTAGAATACTCTTTAGAACACTAGGATCAACTAAAATATCACATGAAATTAAATTGAATTGAATTAGAATACTCTTTAGAACACTAGGATCAACTGAAATATCACATGAAAAGAAATTGAATTGAATTACTCTTTAGAACACTAGGATCAACTGAAATATCACATGAAAAACGGGATTGAATTGAAATACTTTTCAGAACACTAGGATCAACTGAAATATCACATGAAATTCAATTGAATTGAATTAAAATACTCTTCAGAACACTAGGATCAACTAAAATATCACATGAAAAACGGTATTGAATTGAAATACTTTTCAGAACACTAGGATCAACTAAAATATCACATGAAATTAGATTGAATTGAATTAAAATACTCTTTAGAACACTAGGATCAACTAAAATATCACATGAAATTAGATTGAATTGAATTAAAATACTTTTTGGAACACTAGGATCAACTGAAATATTACATGAAATGGAATTGAATTGAATTAAAATACTCCTCAGAACACTAGGATCAACTAAAATATCACATGAAAAACGGGATTGAATTGAAATACTTTTCAGAACACTAGGATCAGCTAGAATATCACATGGAATGGGATTGAATTGAATTAAAATACTCTTTAAAACACTAGGATCAACTAAAATATCACATGAAAAGGAATTGAATTGAATTAAAATATACTTTAGAACACTAGGATCAACTGAAATATTACATGAAATAAAATTGAATTGAATTAAGATACTCTTTAGAACACTAGAATCAACTGAAATATCGCATGAAATGATATTGAATTGAATTAAAATACTGTTTAAAAGACTTGTCTTACTATACTCTTTATGAGAAGTCATGTGAAGACTTTAAAACCATTACATGCTTATCGCTCGGAAAAAAAATTAAAGCCATTAGAATACGTTTGCAAGAACAGTAGGATGAACTCAAATATCACATGGAATGGGTTAAAAATACTGTTCATAAGACTTGTATTAATCGTCTTACTATACTCTTCAGAAGAAGTCATGTGAAGACTTTAAAACCTTCACATGCTTATCGCCCAGAAAGATAACTAAAGCCATAAAAATAGTCTTGCAAAAACAGTAGGATAAATTCAAATATCACATGGAATAAATTCAAATACTGTCTACGACTTATCTTACATATCTATTATACTCTTCATAAGAAGTCATGTGAAGACTTGAAAGCCTTCACATGCGTATCGCTCAGGAAGAAAAGCAAAAACCATTACACAAATTCAAAAGTTGGGCTCTTGCAGGAATAAAAGGTCGTCCACAATATCTAACTGGATGGGAAAATAGAAGATTGGAACAAATGAACAATCAGAGAATGGAAAATATATGATTGGAACAAATAAACAATCAGAGAATGGAGAATATATTATATGAACAAATAAACAATCAGAGAACATTGGAGTGAAAGGGAACTCATATATAACTTGGGTAGATAAAGAATTCTTTCCCCTATGATTTCATAAACACATGCTAATAATAAGATGATGTGTATGAAATTATTTTAAGTACTACCAGACACAAATAAATAATAAAGTCAGTTCTAGACGTTTAGAAGATGAGCTCATGATTCGCAAGGTATCTCCAATGTCACTACTTGATTTTAAACCGTAAACTTTCCCGAAATGATGTATTTTCCACTGATTAAAACTTGTTGCTCCCAAAACTTGCCCGCCCTAGGCGTAATTAATAGTGAAAGCGGGAACGGAATGTTATCTAGCAGTTTGTCGACGGTATGAGGTCCATATTTTCATTCATTGAGGGGCACTCACGCAGAACACCCCAGCTTCCATGTAAATGTAATTAGCTGCCATGTAATACGATTACAATATTGGTGATGCTAATAAACGGCTCTAGCTGATATTGTTTCCCATATCTTCAGGTTCATCCTATTTTGATATCTGATTTTCACTCGTGCCAAGCTCATATTAGCTGATTTTATGTTATTGAATTTACTAGTGGATTGTGAATTACTAGTGATGATTGGATATTCATGAATGTTGTTACATCCAATATTATACATCTAATTATCATTGAAATGATTGGCAGAGAGAGAGAGAGAGAGAGAGAGAGGGAGAGAGAGGGAGAGAGAGAGAGAGTGAGCATGAGGAAACAGGAGAGCTTTCAAATGAAGGATTTTCCTCTCCAATTTTGATGGATGAATGACGTGAAACATGAGTCTGAAAATAGCTTTTGGTCCACTTTTCACCATTCAACACAATTTTCGTAAAAATGAAAAATATGAGAGTCTAGAATAAAATATATAGATAATGAATACAAATGAATAAAATTTTCTAAATCAATATTAAAACTAAAATATCAAAGCTCACGAGCAAATACAAAGCTTAATAAGCTTGAAATATGACGCTCTTCAGATATACATTTCTAAAAGATATATGAGCTAGAAGCTAGAAACACATGACATTAACGGTTTAGAAATCACATTGACGGTACACATTACGGTATCACATTGATGTATTAGAAATACATCACATTAACTGGAAAGAGTACAGTTTATAATAATATATACACTGGAATATAATTTTCCTCCACCTACTGTCTAAAGTACTTACTTTACTCCCTGAAACCTAATACTAAAGTGTCACTTTTTCGCTCTCGGTGGTAAAAAACAGAAAAACTCCCTAGGGAGTAAAAGTGACTCCATTTAAATAACATGGGGTGCATCTCTATTTTGAAACTTACATTGTAATAGGTTAGAAGGTCTAAGCTCAGATGAGAAAGCATGACAGAGGTGTCTGTCTTTGAGTCAACTGAATTCAATACCACGACCAGAAATTTGATCAACTAATGAAATATATGTTTGTATGATAATTATTATATTCTTAATATTAGTAGACGATAAAAATTTATACAATTTTAAAAATATTTTATTCTGTTCAAAATACCAGCCAACAAATATTTTTGATCTGCAATTCAAATCTGAACCGCGTGATCTGGAGTCAGCCATTTTTGGTAGCTGCTCAGCTGATAATAATTGTTACAACTTTTGCCGATAGATAGCGCAATCGGCAGTGCCAATCAGACGACCGGTTTTTAGGTTTTAGATTTAGGTTATGTTGTTAGGAATCATTGTCACCAATACGTAAGTTATTAGAATGATTTTATTTGCAGTTTCCATAAAAAAATGTAGACGGAGGAAAAATGTTGTGTAGGCTACATCACGAGCGAAAAATACTTTTTCTCCCTCAGGAAAATTGCTACCCTCGGCTTCGCCTCGGGCTTCAAACTTTTTCCCACAGGGAGAAAAAGTCGTACTTTTCACTCTAGATATACAAATAACTATTACATACTTCATAAGCATAATCATATTTCCAATGACGACTGCACAGCTTGAATGAGAAAATCATAATCAGGATTAAATAAAATGCATAAAGGTTGAGTGGAAAATTAGCCAATAGTGTAGGAAATGTGATTGAATGAAGATTTGCCAAGATTTTATCAGAGATAAAGCGAAAATCAATTGAGTAGATGTAGCATTATTCTCTCTACGATGTGTAGGAAATCATTCGAAGTCCTACCAGGAAAAACCTACCATGAAAAATGAATGAAGAGCCAGATCTAGACGTTTGAACGTTCTGGTAGAATCAATAGAGTTACTGAAGTGACAAATTTTATTTATTTCGTGGAGGAATTAAAAGACAATTCCCTGAAATTTTGAGTGCTTGAAATCTTGAGTGCTGGGATCAAAAGAAGGAGGAAAATATTTGTCCAGAAATAGATGAATAAGGAACAATTCGTCTTGGATTCAATTCAAAGGGGAAGAAATTGTAAGGGTTTGAAAGAATATGAGGAAATTGCGCGGAATAGAAATCAAGAAAGAATGATGCCATATTTAGCCAAGTCAGAGAGTTGTCATTTATTGTTTATGGCCAAAGAAATTAATATTGTGCTGCCCAGTGACCTGACTAATTGAACGTGGTTCTATAATTATAGAAGTTGATAACTGAATCGGAAGGTTATGATGAAGAGTTCACTTGAAATTCGATGGAGGATTTCAAAAATGAAAGAGAACAATTGAAAGAGATTCAAAAAGAAATTTTAAAAAGATATGAGAGATATAAAAGAGACGATTCGGAACGAGAAGAGAAGTATGAGAGAGAACGATCGAAGAAAGAGGAGAATTATAAAATAAAATATTTGAAACCTGAAGAGAAACACTTGTGAGAGAGAAAAGATATAAGAGAGAAATTTGAAACAAGAAAAGAAGTATGAAGAAAAGGATTAGAAAGAGAAGAGGGACATTTATAGAAGATACGATTTTAAATGTGGAGAGGAATATTCAACAAAACAAAGTGTGGAGAGAAGTTTTTAAGTTTTTGGAGAGAAGGAGTTTAAAACAGTACCCGGCACCCGCCAGGCCAAAATCTAGATTTTTAGCTTAATTTGGAAGGATTTGCAATTGGGATTTGTGGAGAATTTCTGAGTAATCTCTTAGCAGAAAATAATGTACTCATTGAAAAATCTAACCAGGAGCTTATAAAACATCTGAGTGCTGACGAAAGTAAACACAATGAAAGATTTGGTAAACTTTAAATGATTCATGATGGAGAGCCTGATGATAAGTAGATAAAATGGTACATTACAGTTGATAAAGAGTTTTGGAAGTCCAGCTTAGGTACCTACAAAATTCGAAAAGAAATTGAGGGGAATCCAACTGAAGCTTTTAAAGACTGCTCAATAAGGAAATTGTGAAAAATGGATACGGGAAAACACCAAAATATCAAAGTTTCGAAGAAGATGCTAAACTTTTAATGGATTGTTAATTCACAGGAAAAGATTCACGTTTTTAAGGACTTAGGCCCAAATTCAGCAAACACGAAAACAAGGTGCGGCAGTTGGTTCTAAGTCAGATGATTTTGAATTTGTCTTGTAAAATGATTTTTTATTTATTTAGAATCAACTGACGCTCAACCCAAGTTTTCGTTTTGGTGAATTCGGTCCACAGACTTGAATTCTATCTTCTATGTACTGTGTTTATATAGTTACCATGTTTTGTTAGTTTAGTTAACACAATGAAATAAAAACACACATATATTGTCAAATTCTACAGTTTTATTTTGGTGCAGGACCATGGTTTCGTGACCATACAGGTCACATTTTCAAGCTGAAACCATGGTCTTATACCAAATAAAACTGTACAATTTCACAATATGTGTGTGTGTTTTATCTAATTATGGAACGGTTCTACAGAATTGACAGTAACTCAGAATTTCTAGTAAGCATGTATTTCTGGGTTGAGGGCAAGCACAGAAAATGGCCGAAACTGTACGGAATGAAGATTTTTTTTTGATTTGATACACACATGTTGATAAGAAATGTGTATGAAATCATTCGAAGTAATATCAAAAACAAACAGTTCAGTTCTAGACATTTTAAGATGGAAGTAGCAAGAGAATTGAATTTAATTGAATTTAATGACTGCCTTTATTTTGACCTAGGAGGGCGAAGTTAGGGCGCAGTCGGCCCTCTCTTACACTTAACCGTAGACTCACACTCAGAATCGTAGTCGCTGGAGTGAAAATGTTATTTATTCCATAGAGGAATTCCATTTGAATCAGAATATAGAATGGGTCAAATTCTAGACAAGAAATAGATCTCCATTTACTCTCCCATCTCCAGCATCAAATCAACTAATACAGATTGATCAACATTATGGTCACAATCGGATTCAACATGAATGGAAACAGAATGCCAAAAATAGTCCTCAAAGAAAAACTTTACTCGAGAAGGAAAAAAGCAGACCGAGAATAGGATGGGAGGATAAGATTGATTGATTGATTGATTGATTGAGTACTTTATTTATGTAGATTACAATATACAGGGTGGGTGGAAAGTCCGAGAACGGCTCAACATCTCACACACAAAGATAACTCGACGGTGGGTGCGACCGAGATCGGGGATGAATAGATAAGGATGGGTTATAGAGGATGGAGAAGATTGATAGGAGATGCTTGGAGGAATGTTGTGGAGGAGGCCAAATCCCACACAAGGCTGTATAGCTGAAAGAATCTTACTTCAAATCACTGTACAGTTGTCAGAAGTAATAGATATACCAGGAAAAATGTTGTGGAGGAGGCCAAAACCCACACTGGGCTGTAGAGCTGAGAAAAATCTTATTTCAAATTACTGTACAGTTTTCAGAAGTAATAGATCTACAACTTATTTTAAAAACACTTATTGACATGGGCTGCTTTTAAATTAATAAAACAAAATAAATCTTATAGCACCCTTTATTCTTTGAAAAAACTTTAAAATATTTGAACAACTAGTTTCGGTTTACACCATCTTCAGGTTCTAAAATAAAACCTATTTTAGAACCTGAAGATGGTGTAACCCGAAACTAGTTATTAAACCTATTTTAGAACCTGAAGATGGTGTAAACCGAAACTAGTTATTAAACCTATTTTAGAACCTGAAGATGGCGTAAACCGAAACTAGTTGTTCAACTTTTTTCAAGTTTTTTAAAGAATAAAGAGTGCTATAAGATTTATTTTGTTTTATTAACTTATTTTAATTATAACTAGAAAAGGAGGAAATGATGGATATAGCTTTATTTCTCAATCGTCAGTCAAATGAAAATTTGATTCGAATAACTCGCTTATTCATGCATAGTGCAGTGCTATTTTGTTTTGTATCACTATAGGTCTTGTTAGACTCAGTGGGAATTATCATATTGTATAATTAAATGAATTAAAATATTATGTTGTGAATGAATTTTTATGAGCATGATTTCCAGTTGAATCTCCGCAATAGTAGGTTTGTGATGAGCAGAAAAAAAGAGGGAAGATGAAGAAACGTACAATTTTTGATGGGTTTTGAATATCTGCGATTTTATTTTGAAGTACATTATTGATAATGAATAGCACTTGGTTGATCCATTTATACAAGACTCGGTCATCAGAAATGCCACTTCATTTATTGATTCATACAACAAGTACATCATTAAAAATGATAGGGAGAGAAAAAATAAGGTAACCTTGTGCTATTGCCCTCCCAAATTTAGATAAGGTTACACATAGTCCGAAATAGGTTTAGTCTTGTAGTTGTTCACTTCACAAAAATTTCAGTTCTCATTATTTGCACAAGGTAGATTTTTAAATTTAGATGTTTCAAAAACGAACATAGAAGAGAAATTTCACATTATATAAGGTAACCTTGTGCTATTCCTCTCCCAAATTCAGATAAGGTTACACATAGTCCGAAATAGGTCAAGTCTTGTAGTTGTTCACATCACAAAATTTTCAGTTCTTAATTATTTCCACAAGGTAGATTTTTAAATTTAGATGCTTCAAAACCAAACATAGAAGAGAAATTTCACATTATGATCGCTAAAATATGAAATATTCAATGTTAGAGAAATAATTTTGAAGGACCAAAAAAACAATATTAATTCTAAAAGCGAAAACTTAAACGTTACTTATCTAATGAAAAACCTGAACGGTATTTTAACTGGTAGGTCAACCACTTCCCCGAATTGTAATAGCTCAGTCTACTCTCTCAAATCAAAACAAAACTGTTGAATTTTTCACGATCTCCCAGCAAATTTAGGAGGATTTTCATGCTAGCTTTTCACTTAGAAAATCAATTTTTCCCAATTAGTTAGGTCAACAAGTGGCTTTAGAAAAAAACATATAACCCCAATTCCCCTCTTATCTATTACTATCCATGGACAAGTATTCTGGCACAGTTCCCACCTCCATCCCTTCTGCTTCAACCCCCTCAAATCAGGATTTTGTAGACCATTTCAGTATTTCAGCTTCAGCTCATCATCACGTGATTCAACTGAATTTGTTTCTCTCTCTTCATCATTATTCTCTCACTCCTACAATCAATGTAGTTTGATAATAATTACAACATCATAATAAATAGCAGCTGAATCAAATAATAAAACCTAATAATTAATATTCTGTTTATTATTAATGGAATTTTGATGATGAATATTGTTCTTATCATCCATATTTTTCATAAAAAGTTCAAATTATAAATTGAACGTTCAAAATATTCCAGTGATTAAATTCCTCGACTGGGACTCAAATAAAATTTTTAATTGTAATGCGTTCCAGATTACCAATATTGTGAGCTTTTTATAGTTCATTTATGTTTTAGGTTGTCTGGGGTAAGATATTTGTAGAACTGAATTAGGCCCGAAGCGTTTATCCCATTCAATCTTAATGTGATTTTATTCTAATTTCATTTTCCTCAAACTATGTGACGGTTGCACAAAAGCCGGTTAAATTTCAATCGTGATTAATTCCACGAGAACCAATCAGAGAAGCCGTATTATCAAAAAGTCCGTATTATCAAAGAACCTGTACCATTTCTCGCCCAAAAATTTGATAAAAAGTTAATATTGTCCTAAGATTGAGGCCCTGTTGCACAAAAACCGTTTAAATTTCAAGCCGTATTATCAAAAAGGCCTTCTTTGATTGGTTCTCGTGAAATTAATCACGGTTAAAATTTAACCGGCTTTTGTGCAACCAGGCCCAGAGAGATTAACTTGATCAAATACGGTGACAAAAATGAAACTGTTGATAAATAAAGTTATTGAGACGTTCTATGTAAATATGCTGTCAATAAAAGTTCAAAGGCTTCTCTCTGGATCCAATGATGTCTATGATCTGATATTGCCAATGAAACTAAGGAGAAAGTATATTATGATAAAGATGAAACTATGAGAGGGGGATCAGTAACGTGCCAGGTTCTATATTTCTAAATATTCCAGGTTCTATTACTATACTTTGCTTATCACCTATTTCAAATTACCTACACTGGTAGTTCTGTGAACAGTAGACCTCGCGCTCAGTAAGTTACATTGACCTGTTGTTATGTTTTCTCAAAAATTAATGAATAATTCATCAATTTAAAATGTCTAGAAAAAATCCTGAATAAACATGGAGCTTTCTGTCCTATCGTACCGTGACGTGTCGTCCCGGAATGTGAGTGTGAGCGCTGTTATCAGGTCTGGCTGCAACTGTCTACAACGTTGATGGAAAGATACAATTTTCAAGGTGTTCGATGTTTTTGAACGGGTAGAATTATAGTCAACTGTCTACTAACGTTGATGGAAAGACACATTTTCAAGATGTTCTATGTTTCTGAACGGGTAGTATTATAGTCCACTAGACAGCTAATTTATGATGCATAATTCTAAAGTCTGATTTTTACGTTAATATTGGCGTTCAAAGGAAAACTCCTTTTCCTTTTGCAATATGCAAAATCTCAAAAAACCGTATGTATACGTCGACGCGAAATTCAAAAAGGGACATACCTGTCAAATTTCATGAAAATCTATTGCTGCGTTTCGCTGAAAATGCGGAACATAAAAACATAAATATAAAAAAAAATATTAACATATAAACATAAAGAGGAATGGAAAACCGTCGACTTGAATCTTAGACCTCACTTCGCTCGGTCAATTATTACCCTATTACCCTACCTACATGGAATTCAATAGAAGCTTCTGATAACTACTACTCATCTTATATTTTGGGGTTCTGAGCTCAAAGTGTGAGGTCAGTTGAGTTATTAGGAAAAATTTAAAAGATTCATTCATTCATTCATTTATTGTACAAAATACTACACTCATAATATAATTATGACATTTATGAAAAACTAGGCTATATCTCTTCAAAAATTTTTGATAAAAAGTTAATATTGTCCAAAGATTAGGGCTCGGTTGCACAAAAACCGTTAAAATTTTAACCGTGATTAATTTCACAAGAACCAATCAGAGAAGGCCTTTTTTGGAAAGACGGCTTCTCTGATTGGTTCTCGTAAAATCAATCACGAATAAATTTTAACCGGCTTTTGTGCAACTGGCACTTGAAGGTACAAGTACAATTCAAGAGGTTCCTCAATGGTTTCAAGCCTCTACCCTTTCATAATACATACACTTGATCTAACTCGAGTATTATTGCAAGATTTAATAATTAATATTGTTCGAATTCATTAAATCTTGTGTTTGAATTTTTATTTCTATGAATGTAAATAATTTTTATTTACCATGTCTAATCTATTATGACGATGCTTTGCATTTGTATATAAATGTTTTTCACAATAAAGGATTCTTGAATCGCACGAGTTTTCGAATTCATTTGTTGTAAAATGTCCAATTCGTGAAGTAATTTGAAATCTGTTAAAAAAGAGCAATGTTAGAAGCTTGATACTTCTCCAACTTGTATCGGTGTAATGTAAATTTGAATATTTGAATTGAGAGATGAGTTCCCTTCATAGTTTAAGAGCTGGAGAAGCTAAATTGGAATTCCTAAAATGAATTAAGTTACAGTGAAGGACTCAGGAAAAATTTCTGATTTCGAGACATGGTGCTACAGAAGAATGCTAAGGATCATTTAGAGTAACGAATGAGGAGGTGTTTGAAAGAGTTGCAAATTGTCTGCTGAAAGTAATGAAAATGAAAAGAGCTCAACCAGTTGGTAATATTCTTTGACATGAGGTACTAACAAGAAAGATAATTGAAGGAATGCGCCAGGAAGGCCAAGACTGGAGTACATTGAAAGACTGAAGAAGGATCTGAGATGTGACAACAACAGAGACCTCATGGCGGATGACAGAGAGGCATGGAGAGCTGCTGCCAACCGCCCAAAGAGAGAGATTTGACTCATTATTAGATAAAAATTTGGACTTACATCCAAACCTGCTGAACCAAATATATATTAGCTGTCGCTATTTCGGCTAAATAATTAGCATCCTATAGGTAATTCAGCTGAGCACTCTTCACTGTTTTTGTATAGCTGGAAACTTACATCAAAAGAATTCTGTGATAATAATTAGTTAGAGGAAAATTAACTTTAAATGTTTCGTGAACATTTTCGACACTCGTTGATTAGATTGAACTCTGTTGACAAGTTACAGCAGTAAATTTAATTCTAATTTGAAACGAATGTTTAATTAACAGACAGACTACGATCTCACTCCTTGCCTCTCAGCTTGAAATACCTTCGAGCTTTTCAAAAAAGTAGGAATGTCATCCTGCATATCGCACGGGAAAACCCTTTGATACACATTTTTTTACTAGGCGACTACACTTTTAAAAGTGCTAGCTATACGGTGTACAGTGCTATGAGTTGTATAGATGTATAGCTGAAAGGGGAAATATGTTGCAAGCGATGTCAAGAGCATCAAAGCCTATGAAAGAGTGGATTGAAAAATCTTACCTCAAATTGGATAGCCAACGCACTCAGTGCACCGCTGACAGCTAATAAATCCGTGAAAAGTCAGACAGATTTGCAATCATTGAGGTGCCAACGCGCTCTGTCTCTCTCCATTCAATCTTTTCTATTTTGAATAATTTTTTCGACGCTTTGATTTTTATCGTCCCAAGCTCTTTTACGGAATAAATCTCATCCGTTCAGACTAGAGCCAGATGCAGCTCTATGATATTCTGTTCAAAAAAAAAAAAAAATTCACGGACTCTACGAAACATTCAATTTTAAGGGTGTGCAGAGGCTAAAAATAAACTTTCTACTAGTGTATCTCTTTCCTGTATAGGGCTACTTGTAATATAAATATAAATAAAATAAAAATCTCAGTACCCTTTTTTTAAAATATTTTATCATAACATGTTTCGGTCATTTATGCCATTTTCAAGTCTTGATAATTATTATCAATGTTTAATTAACAGACAGACTACGATCTCACTCCTTGCCTCTCAGTTTGAAATACCTACGAGCTTATCAATTATCCATCTTGATAATTATCAAGACTTGAAAATGGCATAAATGACCGAAACATTTTATGATAAAATATTTTAAAAAAAGGGTACTGAGATTTTTATTTTCTTTATATTTCTACTAGTGATATTTCTCAAAGTTTTTCAATTTGTATATTATAAAGCTATCAAAATGGAAAAGTTTCCTCAGGAAAACATTTTTTTCCGATTATTACTTTTTGAGATATGAGCGCCTAAAGTTTTAATTTTTTTTGACTGAATATATCTGATTCAGTAAGAGATAAATCCATGAGATTCAGAGGATATATTCTCCATGGTATTGTTGATTGAATATAACGAAAACATTTCGAAAATATCAATTTTTGAGAAAGTTATTCAATTCACCAAAAATAACTCAACTAAAAGATATTTTTCAAAGTTTTTCAATTTGTATATTATAAAGCTATCAAAATGAAAAAGTTTTCCCAGGAAAAGATTTTTTTCTGACTTTTAAGGCTGTGCATAGGCTGAAAATAAACTTTCTACTGATGATGTTTTTCGATTTGTATATCATCAAGCTATCAGAATAAAGAAGTTTTCTCAGGGAAACATTTTTTCCGATCGTTACTTTTTGAGATATGAGCGCCTTAAGTTTAAATTTCTGGGACAGAACATTTTCAAATTCGGTGAGAGATAAATCCATGAGATTTAGGGGATAGGCTACATTCTTCATGGTATTTCGATTGAATAAAAAAAAATGTTTTTAAATATCAAATTTTGAGAAAGTTATTCAATTTACCAAAAATAACTCAACTAAAAGATATTTTTGGTCATTTTTATCAAATTGAATAACTTTCTCAAAATTTGATATTTTCAGAATTTTTTTTATTCAAAGGCAGCTCCATGATATTCTTTTCAAAAAAAGAAACATTTTTACAGACTCTACGAAACATTCAATTATTAAGGCTGTCTTTGGTGTGCATATTTTAAGATACCATGAAGAATTTCATGATATCCTCTAAATCTCATTGATTTATCTCTTACCGTATTTGAAAATGTTCTGTCCCAAAAATTTAAACTTTAGGCGCTCATATCTCGAAAAGTAATGATCGGAAAAAATGTTTTCCTGAGAAAACTTTTTTATTTTGATAGCTTGATGATATACAAATTGAAAAACGTCATCAGTAGAAAGTTTATTTTCAGCCTTTGCACAGCCTTAAATTTCTATTTCTGAAACATAATACCAAATGAGCTTTCTCTTGCCTGTTAACTCGTTTCGAGGTGCGTGAGGAGTATATTCCATGAAGTTATTTTATAATTTACATTTCAAATGTTTGTAACATTTCTTCCCCCTTTTTGTGTAGTTGAAAAGCTGATATTGTGATAATTCATTCATATTACATAAAAACCTAAGAAATGATTGTCAAAATCACAGATTTTATTAAAACTAGAAAGACCGGTTTCGGTTGTTACACCATTGTCAATCTCTGATGAACTAAAACTAAATACAGAAGTAGCCGAATTTATATTAGTGGGCGAGTACCGCTATTGGTCAAGGATTTGAACGCCTGCCATTGGCCTAGACACTCTCCTCTCCCTCTTAAGGCTAGGCTCACACCAGTTAGTCAAGACAAGACATGATCAGACACGTTTAGTCACAATACTTCACATAGCTGCTTATGAAGACATGTCTAATTGCAATGACTAATCAGTGTGAGTAGCGTAACAAGCAGCTATGTGAAGTATTGTGATTAAACGTGTCTGATCATGTCTTGTCTTGTCTTGACTAACTGGTATGCGCCTAGCCTAACAGTGCATTGTAATAGAAACGTCACTAAATGGCGGTTTAAGCCACAGATCCGCCATGTTGACAAAATTTACTCGCAGTACAAATTAACCAAAGAAACCAAGTAAAATATAATAAAACAAATATATGAATAGAAAAACTATCGACTAATGTATGCTAACAAGGTTAGCACTAGATTGGTAGTGTTGTATTGGTTAGAATGATTCTGGTCATTTAAACTGTATTGGGAATAATTGTCCTCAACCATTGAAATAACAATCTTGAAATAACCTCTTGTTATTTCAAGAGCCTCTGGAATTTTCAAAGAAATCGAAATTTGATAATAACACTGACAATTTACATTCAAAAATGGATGAACATAACAAATCAGTACAATAATTTTTAAAAAATAATAAACTAAAATACAACCATTGAAATAACAATTGAAAAACTCAATCATTGAAATAACCTCTTGTTATTCCAAGAGCCTCTAGAATATTCAAAGAAATTGAAATTTAATTATAACACTGACAATTTACAAACAAAATGAATGAACATGACAAATCAGTACAATAATTTTGAAAAAATAATAAACTAAAATACATAATAAAATATTATCGAAAAAATTCATTATTTCTGTAATTGTCCAGAAATCATATTATGATGGATATATTTGTAGATTTGCTGGTAAAAAGACTTGAAAACAATGTGCCGTATAACATGATCACTTTAATACATTTGGATCTCTCCCTCTTCACAACCCAGTCGTGTGTTGATGGGGAGGATATTTTATATCCTTCTTAGAGAATCGACAATTATTTGTTGAAACATCGCCGATTTATGAAGTTACATCACAATATTATATCATCGTCATTCTAATAAAATTGCATTTATTCTTCATTCTCATTGATTAATATTATTTATACTTTGTAGAATTAGTTGAATGATTAGCATCACCGTCATTTTTAATGTAAATTAGTGTATAAGCCGATAAAGATCGTAACATACATAAATAAAGAAATGATAACTTGAAAATGGCATCAATGTTCGAAACATATCGTGATTAAATATTTCAAAATGGGTACCAAAATTTTTATTTTTCTTTCTATTTCTATAAATAAAGAAATCTAATTTACTTTTTGTGTAGTTGAGAAGTTGATATTGTGGTAATTATTCATATTGAATGAAGAAGACTAAGAAATGTCAAAAAACCATTGATTTATTGATAATTGGAAAGACCGGTTTCGGTTATTACACCATTGTCAATCTCTGATAAACTAAAACTAAATACAAGAGCAGCAGAATTTATACTAGTAGGCGAGTACTGCTATTGGTCGAGGGCATGAACGCCTGCCATTGGCCCAGCTAGACAGTCTCCTCCCACTCAACGGTGTGACAAAATGGCGGCTTAAGCAACAGAATCGCCATGATAATAAAATTTACTTCCAGTACAAAATAAGAACCAAGAAAACAAGTGTGAAAGATAATAAAACAAATATGTGAATGGAGTAACTATTGACTAATGTATGCTTACAATTTTATGATAAAACTAAATTCGTAGTGTTGTATTGGTTGAAATGAATCTGGTCATTTAAACTATACTGGGAATTTCCCTTAATTACTCTTGTTATTTCTAAAGCCTCTAGAATATTCAAAGATCTGCCTTTGTTATTAACATGCAGAAACTCAACATTCTCCTTAACTTAAATCTAATTTAATCTCTCTCTCACAAACACACACACATGAACGATAATAAAACAGTTTACACCAGACAAATATTAATAATTCTTGTTCAAATTGGTTTTATAACGTGAGAATTTGACTGACATTTCCGAGAATAATTTCTCTCCAAACAAGAAAAGCATTCATTGCATCCGAAATTGTGTAATAACGAAGCGGCTGCCGGGTTTTCCGGGAAAAACATTGTTATTTAAATCATTGTGTGAGCGTGTGCCTGTAATACATTCTCCTCCATTGCTGATCAGAGGGTAAAGCACATGGTTTTGAGATGAATGACACTTAACTTCTTCATTAGTGTCACGAACTCTTAATAAAGTGCAGTGGCTTACTCTCACACACTTGTTCAACGTCATTTGCTGTTGAAATGGTATTGATGGAGTAGTGTGCCTGTAATGGAATAGTGCTGCAACCTGACAAAATCCAATCACATGCTACAAAATTGATTAGTGTTGCATTATAGTCCTTTGACAATACACATTGCTCTCTATCTGTCCTCATCTACTGCTATTTCCTCATTCCTCATTCTTCTTCTTCTTCTTCTTCTTCTTCTTCTTCTTCTTCTCCGTTTTCTTGTTTTTTGTATTCTCTTTCATTGTACTTTCAGTTTCTGCTAAAAACTAGAAAACATCCGGTTTCCTCTCTCAATTTCCATTAAATCTTCTTTCCTTTTTCATATATTTTTTTCGATTTCATCTTCTCTGACTTTTTCTCCTACTTATAGTTTTTCTTTTTATTAGTCTTGTTCTATCTTATTATTATCTTACTCTCTCACATCTTATTTTTCGGTCTCTACATTCTCATCTGTTTTTTGCTTTTGCAATATTTTCAGTGCATCTTTTCTCCATTCTCTATCTTTTTCTTCTTCTTCTTCTTTCCTTCTTCTTCTTCTTTTTCTTTATCTTTTTCTTGTTTTTCGTATTCTCTTCCATTGTATTTTTCGGTCTCTACGTTTTCATCCCTTTTTTCCTCTCTCAATTTCCATTAAATCTTCTTTCCTTTTTCATATATTTTTTTCGATTTCATCTTCTCTGACTTTTTCTCCTACTTATAGTTTTTCTTTTTATTAGTCTTGTTCTATCTTATTATTATCTTACTCTCTCACATCTTATTTTTCGGTCTCTACATTCTCATCTGTTTTTTGCTTTTGCAATATTTTCAGTGCATCTTTTCTCCATTCTCTATCTTTTTCTTCTTCTTCTTCTTTCTTTTTTTTCTTCTTCTTCTTTTTCTTTAGCTTTTTCTTGTTTTTCGTATTCTCTTCCATTGTATTTTTCGGTCTCTACGTTTTCATCCCTTTTTTCCTCTCTCAATTCCCATTAAATCTTTTCTCCTTTTTTATAGAATTATATTTTTCGACTTCATCTTCTCTGACTTTTCCTCCTTCTTATCCTTTTTCTTTTTATTATTCTTGTTCTATCTTATTATTATCTTACTCTCTCACATCGCATATTTCGGTCTCTACTTTTTCATCTGTTTTTCCTTTTGCAATTTTCAGTGCTATATATTATTCTTCTCCTTCTCCTTCTTTTTTTTAATCTTATTCTTGTTTTTCGTATTCTCTTTCATTGTATTTTTCGGTCTCTACTTTTTCATCCCTTGTTTCCTCTCTCAATTTCCATTGAATCTTTTCTCCTTTTTTATAAATATTATTTCTACTTCATCTTCTTCGTCTTTATCTCCTTCTTATCCTTTTTCTATTCATTATTCTTGTTTTTCTTATTCTCTTTCATTATATTTTTTGGTCTCTACTTTTTCATACGTTTTCCCTCTCTCAATTTCCATTAAATCTTTTCTCCTTTTTTATATATATTTTTCGACGTCATCTTCTCTGACTTTTCCTCCTTCTTATCCTTTTTCTTTTTATTATTCTTGTTTTTCTTATTATCTTTCATTATATTTTTCGGTCTCTACTTTTTCATCCGTTTTTCCCTCTCTTAATTTCCTTTGCATCTCTCTCCTTTTTCATATTTTTTCTTCGACTTGATCTGCTCTGTCTCTTTCTTCTTCTTATCCTTTCTCTTTCTATTATTCTTGTTTTTCTTATTCTCTCTCATCGTATTTTTCGGTCTCTACTCTTTCATCTGTTTATCCCCACTCAATTTCCTTCACATCTTTCTCCTTTTTCATCTTTTTTTCTCCATTTTCTTTATCTTTTCCGTCAGATTATTTTTTATCTTCTCTTTTTTTTCTTCTTATTCTTGTTTTTACTATACTCTTCCATCGTATTTTTCGGTTTGTACTTTTTCATCTGGTTTTTCCTCTCTCAATTTCCATCGGATTTTCAAAAATATTTGTTCTTCCTCTTCATATTCTTTTTCTTCTTCAATATATGATTATTCTTCTTTGTCGTTTTCTCCTTCTTATTCTCCTCTTTTTCATATTATCTTCCATAGTATTTCTCGGTCACTACTTTTTCATCCGTTTTCCCTCTCTCAATTTCCATTGCATCTTCTCTCCTTTTTTTATTTTTGTTCTTTATCTTTTTCATCATATTATTTTTTTCCTCCTTCATCGTCTTTATCTTCCTCTTGTTCTCATTTTCCTTATTCCACTTCACTGTATTTTTCGTCTTCTACCCTTTCATCTGTATATACCTATTTCAATTTTTCAATGTATCGTTTCCCCTTTCTCATTTCCATCGTATTATTTTCCTTATTTCTATCCTTGTCCAGTCTACTCTGTTTGAAAAATAGGGATGTGATCATATTTCCTATTTCTATCTTCATTTTCTTCCTCTTAATTATTTCCTTATTAATATTGTTCCTCAACCTTTTTCATAATTTTAAAACTGTTTTCTCCTGTCAATTTTTCTTTTCTTTATTTTCTTTTCTCTTTCTTTCGCCCACCTTCTCCATTCACCTCTCATATTTTCTCTTAACCTCTTTCATAATTTTAAAACTGTTTTCACCTATCAATTTTTTCTTTTCTCTTTTTTCCCATCTCTTTCTCTGGCCCAGCTTCTCCATTTACCTCTCCCTTGTTTCAACTTCCTCGTTTCTTCCTCATTTCAACTTTTCTTCTAAACCTGTTTCATTTTTCAGTTTTTCATAATTTCAAAAATGTTTCCTCCATTCACTTTTTTCTGTTCTCCCTTCTCTTTCTCTCACCCAGCTTCTCCATTTACCTCTCCCTCGTTTCCACTTCCTCGTTTCTCCCTCATTTCAACTTTTCTTCGAAACTTGTTTCATTTTTCAGTTTTTCATAATTTCGAAAATGTTTCCTCCTTTCACTTTTCTCCCTTCTCTTTCTCTCACCCAGCTTCTCCATTCACCTCTTCCTCGTTTCCACTTCCTTGTTTCTTCCTCATTTCAACTTTTCTTCTAAACCTGTTCCATTTTCACTTTCTTATAATTTTAAAAATGTTTCCTCCTCTTAATCTCATCCTTCCTCTGTTTTCTATTCTCTCTCTCTCACCCAGCTTCTCCATTTACCTCCTCCTCGTTTCCACTTCCTCATTTCCACTTTTCTTCTAAACCTGTTCCATTTTTCAGTTTTTCATAATTTCGAAATTTTTCCTCCTTTCTCTGTTCTCCCCTCTCTTCCACTCACCCATCTTCTCCATTCACCTATCCCAGTTTTCACTTCCGCTTCCACTTCCTCGTTCCCTCGTTCCACCCCGTCCATTCCCCAGTTTCTTTTCGCGACCGCTTCGCGGCTCGCCAACGTTGCATACAGAAAAAGTGAAATCGTTTATCTCGAATTGCAGCTTGCAACGAGATTGTGGGTAAGAGGTGGGTAATGTGGGGGGTGGGTGGGTCCAGGGGTTGGAGAAGGAGGTCGGTGGGTATAAGATTTAGAAGGCGAAGCCTAGGGGCCAACTTGAGAGCTAATATTGATCGCGAGTCTCCTTGTGTTAGCACAAAATTAGTCAGATCTCTCTCTGTTTTGCTCTGCTCCACAGCCGCTGACGAATATCCCCCTCTCACCCTTTTTCTCCCACCCCCAGCCAGGTCTGCGCTGCTCTGAAACAAAAACTGCGCGACGTGTATTATTTCTAATGCATGGATATGAACGCTCTGAGGCTCCATCTCTCACCCGTGTTCTGCTCTCACCTCTCTCTCATTCCCGACTTATCTATATCGATAAAAACTGGTCTCAGTAACCCACTGTACTCTCTGAATCTTCTAGAGAGAGAGCGCTCTCTCCTCCACCAACTCCTCCTCAGCCTCCTCCTCCTCCTACTCCTCCCATTCCTCCACCTCCTCCAACTCCTTCTCCTCAATAATAATAATCAAGAATACTGCTTATCAAGTGAAGAGTGAATAACTATATATCTATAACATTACTATAGAGTTAATAAGATAATTATTATCCATTAAAAAATCTTCCTTGTTTTTGAGTATTTTTGAGAATTGACCTCGCACATCTTTAATTTGAGGGTGCTGAATCCGAATCTGAAATCGCGAATTCTCTATCTTCATTTTGAAGCGATTTAGGTTTTGATGGATAGATGAGACATAATCGTTTCCTAGAATAATTGACGCAAACCTGGCTGAGATTGATGGAAGGGTTTGGTTTATATTAATCTTCATATTGCCCGGTCCACACGACAACGATATTGGCGCAAACCTGCCAGGTTTGCGCTAAGTTTGCGTCGTGTAGACGAGAGATCGTTGTGAATTAATGAGGTTTGAAGGTTTGTGCTTTTTTCGATCAATTTCAACCAAGTTTGCGTCGTGTAGACGAGAGATCGTTGTGAATTAATGAGGTTTGATGGTTTGTGCTTTTTTCGATCAATTTCAACCAAGTTTGCGTCGTGTAGACGGGAGATCGTTGTAAATTTCTGAGGTTTGAAGGTTTTTGCTTTCTTCGATCAATCTCAGCCAGGTTTGCGTCAATTCTTCTAGGAAACGATTAAGTCTCATCTATCCATCAAAACGCTTCAAAATGAAGATAGAGAATTCGCGATTTCAGATTCGAATTCAGCACCCTCAAATTTAAAAGGTGCGAGGTCAATTCTCGAAAATACTCGAAAACAAGGAAGTTTTTTTAATGGATAATGATATTATCTTATTTACTTTATAGTAATGTAATAGATATAGTTATTCACTCTTCACTTGATAAGCACTATTCTTGATTATTATTATTGAGGAGAAGGAGGAGAAGTGGGAGAAGTGGGAGGAGGAGGAGAGGATGAGTAGGTGAAGGAGGAGCAGGTGGTGGAGGAGGAGTAGTAGTTAGCGGTGTGGAGGGTTGAGGAGGTGGAGGAGAAGGTCGATGAGGAGGAGGAGTGTTGAGGAGGAGGAGGAGGAGGCTTGAGCTACTATTCATCTCTAGTTTATAAACACTTAAAGACTTCGTATAGAATTTATATATGGTTTAGTTTATAATACAGGTTTGTGTTAAAGTTGGTGTCGTGTGAACTGAGGTTTGAGCAAACTTGCCTCATTTGCGTAAACCTGACTTTGAGTCAGGTTTGCGCAAATATCGTTGTCGTGTAGACCCGGCATTCTAGAGAGAGAGCGCTCTCTCCCTATCAAGAGTGTGTTACCCTCTGAGTCTTCTAGAGAGAGAGCGCTCTTTTCCTTTCTTTTTATCGAGAGATAGAGATATCCCTCTCTCTCTATCGACCACAACCGAAGCCGGTCACATTTTGCTCAGCTGACTGGATACTTGAGAGTCTGTTGAATAACTTTTCGAGTTGTGCCACTGAAAAGACATATCTACTTCACAGAAATCGATGTGCCCCTCTCATGAATGCACTATGAAAAATCTCAATACATCCCATCTCGACAAATTGAGATCTCGAGTTCCGATAGACTCTATTCTATGTACTTTTATTTGGTATATTCAATGGGTCGTTTCAATGAAAGCCTGCAATTACTGATACTAGGATACGAGTCAGCTGCATAATCTACTGTATAGCATACGAAGATATCCTTGACTCCTAGATGTTTGGATTAGAAGTTTCTAAACAAATTGGACGTTTTTACATTTTTACTTTCCTTTAACTTCGATTGAGAACTTTATCAATGACAAAAATTTGTAGTTTCATTTGCAATCAATTCATGATTCTTTTCAATTTATTTCGTAAGTTTAATCGGCGGTTGATAGAGATGTAAACCATAGTTTTAAACAATTCAAACTCTTTTCAGAGCCTACAAAATGTTGATTTTCTAACCGGTATTTTTGTAATCTATCCAACGTAGATCGGGAACTACTTCATTAATCTATATAAGTTTCATGTACAATCAATTACTTTTTCTCAATTCATTTCGTAAGTTTAAACGGCGATTGATATAGATGTAAACCATCGTTTTCGGTACACTTTTCTCGAATTGGATAATCTTTTTCAAATATAATTGTTATAAGTTCATAATACGAGTGGAAAAAGTGGCAACTGGAGCCTAATAAGCGAGCTATGGGTTGTTGAAAGTGCTAACTCCTTTTTCTTTCCAGATCATAAACGGTTTCGAATTTTCCATTGATGTTTTTTCAATACATTCATTATATCATTGGCTTTGTTATAATATGTGTTTTTTCGCGATTTATGCCAAGATAGACAAGTTATGGAATTTACCAAAAATGTAACTTATTTATTCATGAACGATATAGGGAATAAAATGTTTTAGTTTGGAAAGATACATTTTTTTAATTTAAGAGAAGTTCTGTTTATATAGTCGAAACCGTTTATGATCTGGAAAGTTAGCACTTCAACAACCCATAACTCGCTTATTAGACCACTTAAACAATTCGGTTCCAACTTTTTCTCACTCTTATAGTTATCTTAACAATTATATTGAAGAAGATTATCCAATCGCTTATTAGACCACTCGCTTCATCAACCCATAACTCGCTTATTATTTCACAAAAATTTCAGTTTCCCCTTTTTCTCACTCTTATAATAATCTTAACAATTATATTGAAAAAGATTATCCAATTTTAAAAAAGTGTACCAAACAGCCTTAAACAATTCAAACTCATATCAGAGTCTACAAAATGTTGATTTCCTCACCGGTATGCTTGTAATCTATCCAACGTGGACCGGGAACTTCATTAATGAAAGAATATCAGTTTCATGTACAATCAATCACTTTTTCCTATCAATTCCGTAAGTTTAATCAGCGATTTTTATGGATGTTAGCTATCATTTTCCAGTGATGTACCTGGTGGATTGAAATCCCCTCCAAGCCTACAAAATATTGAATCGTCTCAAGAGACTCATGAAGCACTCAACACATTGTTCAGAGCCGCAGGTCCTAAAAGCCCGTTAGTGCTGCCTTAATTGCAAGTTGTGTGATAGCAGTATTCGAAATTTGATACGCTGACAATATAGGTTTACACATCTATGGAAATTCCATCATTGATGAGAATCCGAAGGTACGAGTGAACTGCAGGGTTTTCTAGAGCATCGACATATAGCTGTTTGGATTTTCCAAAATCTTTTTTCCTCAATCTCCAATACTGTTTCTAATTTGATGAATGAGAAGAGAAGATAAAGTTACCGCATTGTATATCCAATTATTGATTCCTTCCAATTATGGATCACCTCCACCTTATTTCATGATATTGGTTCATGTGAATATTACAAATATTTTGCGTTTACCTTATGATACATGGAAACGATGGATGTAAATTGGTCACTACAGTATTCTTCAGTGTTCTAAAATTGTTGAATCAATGAAATTGATGAAATTGTTTAACTGCTGTCAAATGAAATTGCTGTCAAATGAAATCAATGGAATTGTTCAATTGGAATCAATGGAATTGCTGTCAAATGAAATCAATGAAATTGCTGTCAAATGGAATCAATGAAATTGTTTAATTGAAATCGATGAAATTGTTTAATTAAATCAATGAAATTGCTGTCAAATGAAATCAATGAAATTGCTGTTAAATGAAATCAATGAAATTGCTGTCAAATGAAATCAATGAAATTGCTGTCAAATGAAATCAATGAAATTGTTTAATTGAAATCAATGAAATTGCTGTCAAATGAAATCAATGGAATTGCTGTCAAATGAAATCAATGGAATTGCTGTTAAATGAAATCAATGAAATTGCTGTCAAATGAAATCAATGAAATTGCTGTCAAATGAAATCAATGAAATTGCTGTCAAATGAAATCAATGAAATTGCTGTCAAATGAAATCAATGAAATTGTTTAATTGAAATCAATGAAATTGCTGTCAAATGAAATCAATGGAATTGCTGTCAAATGAAATCAATGAAATTGCTGTTAAATGAAATCAATGAAATTGCTGTCAAATGAAATCAATGAAATTGCTGTTAAATGAAATCAATGAAATTGCTGTCAAATGAAATCAATGAGATTGTTGAATCGATGAAAGAAAATTGGTCAGTACAGTATCCTTTTTGTATTGTGAAATCGTTGAACATAATTATCTTATAAGTCACAAGGTGTCGACCTTTCAATGATACACAAGAATAGTCCGATGGAAAATGGATCAGACATATCCCCCTCACCTCTTTCCATTGACCAATTTGTCAGGTGTATTATAAAAAAAATTGATTGATTCTCATCTATAATAAACTGTGAACAACGTTAGTTGATTCTTATTTGGCAACGTTGCACTTATCCATTCCAATTTCCATCGGACTATTCTCATGCGATTGACATTAGTGATTGTGAGGGAACGGGAAATGGAGAGACCAGGGTCATGATACCCAGTTAATAGTATAGATTACATCTGAACTGCAATACTAAATCTTGAAAACAATTTACAATCGGAAATTTCTATTATTTTCAAAGTTGAAATTATGCAAATTTAAAACAAATCTTTCTCTAAGTTCGAGATTAAGACAATATACCAATTTTCCCAAATTAATTGACCGAGCGAAGTGAGGTCTAAGATTCAAGTCGACGGTTTGGCATTTCTCTTAATGTTTAAATGTTTATATGGTTTTTTGTTGTGCATTTACGGCGAAACGCAGTAATCGATTTCCATGAAATTTGACAGGTATGTTCCTTTTTAAATTGCGCGTCGACGTATATACAAGGTTTTTGGAAATTTTGCATTTCAAGGATAATATAAAAGGAAAAAGGAGCCTCCTTCATACGCCAATATTACTGTAAAAATAGAATTATTCATCATAAATCAGCTGTCTAGTGGACTATAATACTACCCGTTCAAAAACATCGAACATCTTGAAAATTTATCTTTCCATCAACGTTAGTAGACAGTTTACTATAATACTACCCGTTCAAAAACATCCAACATCTTGAAAATTGTATCTTTCCATCAACGTTGTAGACAGTTGCTGCCAGACCTGATAACAGCGCTCACACTCACATTCCGGGACGACACGTCACGGTACTATAGGACAGAAAGCTCTATATTTATTTAGGATTTTTTCTAGACATTTTAAATTGATAAATGATTTATTAATTTTTGAGAAAACATAACAACAGGTCAATGTAACTTACTGAGCACGAGGTCTACTGTTCACAGGACTACTAGTAAAGAGGCAGCTCTCGGTCTCCCTCCCTACAGTTCCATACTAGAAAGATTGATCTTATTCATCCATCCAAGTATATTATTATACGTAACCAAAACCATCTCATTTTAGAAGTAATGCTTAAATTTGGACCTGTCAATGGATGTTCAGAACTGTTCTGAATAACTTTTATAAATACGCTCAAAATCGACGGTTTCGTAATTTTCCGGTTGAGCAACAGCTGTTGATTTATGAAGGTTTAGCTCTAATGCCATTGGCAGTGATACGCTCAAATATAGTCATGATAATAAGTCTAGACAACTACAGCCAATGGAGAGAAACTTTGTAATTAACGGAACAAAAGGATGATATGGGAAATAAAACCAGTGAATAAAACATTGTATTTTCCCTGTTTTTAACTGAACTTGGGAACTTCAACATTCCTTTAGTCAGGTTCACGTTATAATGGCAGTGTTTAATTAGCAATGGTATTGCTATCCTTTTCTATAGCGGATAGCGCTATCTCTTTCTCGCTCTGCTCTGTTGCCAGATCGTCTTTTAACAACCTAAATTAGTAATTAATTAACAAAATATTTCATCTTAGGGCCGTTTACAGAGTCAAAGCTTGAACTCGATTTAATCAGCTGGTGGCTTGAACTCAAAATATAACAAACTAGACTTGATATGGATTTAATCCAGTTTAAAATAGAATTTAGTTTGAACGGTCACTGTACAAACGGCCCAGTGCAATCATAAAATTCATTATGGAATTATTGAAAAATATAATTTCTTGCTTAATAAAATATGATTGATCATTTTAAAGGAGAATGAACAGTTAATATCATACAATAAACCTTTATTAGCTACCTTCTATAGAAGGCATTGACAAGACAAAGGATCGGCAACGTTGTTCTGCTATCTTTCTCCACTGCCATTATAACGTGGACCTCACTATAGCAATTTATTCTCGGAAAAACTGAGAGATTTTAAATACCACTTTATGGAAACACAGAAATACGAAAACTAAAACAAAGAAGAGAGGTAGAACAAAATTGATAGGAAGGGAAAAGTCAATTGTCATATTTTCTGATTTAACATTTTTTTAAATCTTTCTCGCTTTGCTCTGTTTTCAGATCGTTTTTTTAACACTCTGAATTAGAAATTAATTAACATATTATTTCATCTTAATCATGAAAATTCATTATGAAATTATTGAAAAATATAATTTCTTGCTTAATAAAATATAATTGGTTATTTTAAACGAGAATGAACAGTTAATATCGCATCAATAAACCTGTATTGGCTACCTTCTATAAAAGGCATTGACAAGACAAAGGATCGGCAACGTTGTTCTGCCATCTTTCTCCACTGCCATTACAACGTGGACCTCACTATAGCAATTTATTCTCGGAAAAACTGGGAGATTTTAAATACCACTTTATGGAAACACAGACATACGAAAACTAAAACAAAGAAGAGATGTAGAGCAAAACTGATAGGAAGGGAAAATTTGCTTTTATTCAACCCAGACACTCGTCTACCACAACATCAGCTTCACTACAACACATCGATGTTTATCCTGTGGTATTTCGAGTTTTAAATTCCTCTCCAGTTTTCCCAAGAATAAATTAGCCAGAAGTGCTAAAACTCAATTCGCAGGTTGAGTTGAGAACGCGGAAAAGAGAATGTTTTAGAGTGACGCCCACGATCAACGATTCTCCATTGTTTCCTCCCTACTTTTCCATGAACGCCTCGACAGAACATGTTCAAGTATCGTTAAGTGGTTCCACTAATCCTCAGCACTAAACGAGACATGGGAAGCTGTATAATAACTGGAAGCATCCATCCTTCGTACTTCAACAAAGTTCAAATTAATTATAACTAGACCTCCGGCTGAACTACTCCCTATCAGGATATAGATGCCTTGTTAGAAGCAATTATAGTCTACAATAGGAGAGGGTATTTAACAAAGAACTACGGTTTTGAACACATGCAACTGACAGATTCAATTAGGCTATGCATGAATATCAACTCATGAAATGAAGATATTAAAATGGTTTGATGGAGTTTAATATAGAATGATGAATGAATAAGAATTTAGAAACGCAAAAAAAGAAATGATCTATTCTATAATAAAGTAAAGAATATTGTAGGTATTTTGTTTGGAATTGTGGAAGCAAAAGGCTGCCAAATTCAAATTGAGGAGGATCTAATCAATACTTCTTATTAATGAATTGAAAAGAAAAATCAATATGATACTGTGAGGTTTTAAAGTATTGTCTTCTTCAGTTATCCTATAATATTAAGCGAGCAATTTCTGTATATCTGTTTATATCTAGTTATCTGGTTATTTGGTTATTTTTATATCTGGTCATTTATGTTCAACGGATCTCGAGAACGGCTCAAACGATTTTCACGAAATTTGGAACATAGTAGGTTTATGATATGAAAATTAGATTGCACTTGGTCTCATCCTTGGTAAAACTTGCTGAACGACATTAAAAGGATAATTCATCCTTGGCTGGAACAGCTGAGACTTTCGTCGTCTGTGGATAGTAAAAAGTGAGCGAGCGATTCTGTGGAAAATCAAAATTTATTTGGTTATTTTTATATCTGGTCATTTATGTTCAACGGATCTCGAGAACGGCTCTAACGATTTTCACGAAATTTGGAAAGTAGTAGGTTTATGATACAAAAATTCGATTGTACTAGGTCGCATCCTTGGGAAAACTCGCTGAACGACATTAAAAGGATAATTCATCCTTGGCTGGAACAGCTGAGACTTTCGTCGTCTGTGGATAGTAAAAAGTGAGCGAGTGATTCTGTGGAAAATCAAAATATCGCATCCCCGGAATTCATAAGCTGACGTGTAGCCAGCTGTAAAATATGAACACGATCATTTTAGAGAACTGTGTTTTGTTTATCAATTAATAAAAATAACGAGCGAAGCTCGTGGCCCCGATATTACTATGATAAAGTAATAGTTATTTGTGCAACTAGTGCGCAAAGTGTCAGTTTGCTGCACCGAAAGAAACGTTTACGCCCGAGCCGTAGGCGAGGGCGGAATGGTTTCTTGAGTGCAGCAGAGGAACTTTGCGCACGTATTTCACATTAAGTTTTTCCTACAGTTACCATTGAATATGAAAAGTGGGTAATTATGGGTAAAATTGCCTGAAATGCATCAAATGTTTTTCTGTGTAATTTTATTATTGATAAAAACCTTAATTTATTGTCAAATTGAATAAAAATGTTGTCCTTGGTTATAATATCTACTTAATAATTAGCGCGTTGTGCTTGGTTGCACCTCTGCTCACTATAGCAGCCCAGTCACTGTTACCAACTTCATTTTGATTTTGCTGCACTGTTGCTCCATATAACCTACTAAGTATTTTGCGTTGCCATGTTGCAAATCTGGAGTGCAGAAAAATTTTTCCCGCACTAGAGCGGAAAAGTGATTCTTTGCGTTCTGTAATCAGTGCAGCAATGGCCACTTTTCAACGTAACTGTAGGAAAAGAATATTGTAGGTATTTTGTTTGGAATTGGGGAAACAAAAGGCTGCCTGATTCAAATTGAGGAGGATCTAATCAATGAATACGGAAAAAATCAATATGATACTCTGAGGTTTTCAAGTATTTTGTCTTCTTCAGTCAGCTATACTATAATAAAGGAATGAACTGGCTCATACAGTACTTGTACGGGATAAGAAAATAATTATTTTTAGGCTGCCTAATTCAAATTGAGGAGGATCTAATTAATGAATAGGAAAAAAATCAATATGATACTCTGAGGTTTTCAAGTATTTTATCTTCTTCAGTTAGCTATACTATAATAAAGGAATGAACTGGCTCATACAGTACTTGTACGGGATAAGAAAATAATTATTTTTAGGCTGCCTGATTCAAATTGAGGAGAATCTAATCGATAATAAAATTAATGAATTGAAAAAAATCAATATGATACTGTGAGGTTTCCAAGTATTATGTCTTCTTCAGTTATCTATACTATAAATAAAGGAAGGAACTGGCTTATACAGTACTTGTACGGGATAGGAAAATAATTATGTTTGACGTATCATCACGTCTGAACTACTGGACTGATCAACTTGAAATTTTGCATATAGGCTCTCAATCAACCGAGGATGGTTATAGGCCTATTTTCAATTCTTCAAGATTTCATTACAAGTTTTCAGTTTGTCAAGTTTTAAAATAAACCCTTGCGGAGCACGGGTTACCTGCTAGTATTGAATAAAAAGACTAAGAATTTGTCAATTTATGTTGAACTAAAACCAGAGACAAACAAGTAAACAAGACATAAACTTACGGTTATCTTTTCTCTATGCTAAAACTAAATACAAGAGCAGCAGAATTTATACTAGTAGGCGAGTACCGCTATTGGTCAAGGACATGAACGTCTGCCATTGGCCCAGCTAGACAGTCTCCTCCCACTTAACAGTGCACATAATAGAAACGTAACCAAAACGGCGGTTTAAGCAACTCGCCATGATAACAAATTTGTTGTTATCACGCATTGTTTTTTATTAGCCACGGTTTCAGATATCTACCAAGATTCTGAATTATTTTTCAATTTCTGAGACTATTAAACAATATAATAGTGATGATAATTACCCACAATGAAAACACAAATAATATTTTGCCTATAGTGACGTCAATGTTATAATGGCAGTGTGTGATTTGCAATGATGCTGTTATCCTTGTCTATCATTCAACAAAGCATATGACGCTATCTCTTTCACGCTTTGCGATGTTGCCACATCGTTTATCAACAATGTAGAAATTCAACTAATTGACAAAAATATTTAATCTCAATGATGAAAGTTTATTATTACATCTTTAAAAAATATATTTTCTTGAAAAATAAAATATTATTAACTATTTTTAACAATAATGAACAGTTAAATTAATCTGATATACCAGTATCAGCTGTTTGGGTGGCATGGCTGAGATCTGGCAACCCTTTTCTCCTATCTCCCTACACTGCCATTATAACGTGGACCTCACTATAATAACACGAGTTTATTTTGTGAGAATAATGAACATGTCTCGACACTGAAGTTGACACCATAGGTGTCGAAACCTTGTTTCACATAACAAGTTTGCTATTACTCCGAAATGAATTCTTGATATGATATAATAGCTTCGTGTTTTCATTAAATTAATTTCCAAGTATTGACCACGTTGAAATACAACTTTCCTAACAAAATAACCTCAGACTTGGAGAAACATTCGGCTCCGTGAACTTGTAGTGCACAAGCCCGAAAAAATTTGAAAAAAATTGACAATAAACTACGAATTTTGTCGGGCTTGTGCACTACAAGTTCACGGAGCCGAAACATTCAGTTCTATTTTGCCGCCAACATCACCAAAATCCCCCTAATATTGAGGGTGCATGGCTGCCCATCGTTGGAAAAAGATTTCAACTTTTTTTGAAATATGTTTCTCTATGACAGAAACTCAGATTTCATGGAGGGAAATTTTTTACATATGGATAGTGGTTCAGAAATGATGTGATTCTTTCACGATTGGCCTCTTTCCATTGCAAAATAATGCTCAAAAGCACTGAAGCTTCAAAAATAAAAATACATGAATTTCCCAGAGGAAGGTATTAAAGTATCCCTACAGAGGAGATGATGCGTGGAAATTTTTTCCAGTAAAATAGCAGCAGGTGGTACAAGAGTATCCGAATCCGATATTCCAATAACGCATTTCACAGGCTTCAACACTGAGGCTACTCTGAACATAATCTCTGCAAAATTCAGAGAGAGAGATTGGAGAATCAACGAAGCCAGACACTGTGAAATTCTGCAGGATTCAAAGACAGAATAATACCTGAGAAATAAGAGCAATATCGACAAATTGAATGTTGAGACTGAATAGAGTGACTGCTTAAACAGGAATCAGAGATAAAAGCAATTTCGGCGAACTGAATGTAGAGAGCGAAGCTGATTTGCGTCAATAAGTATTTTCCAATGTCAGAGGAAATTTATTTGCAATATGAATTCGAGAGTATGATGAATATTCAACTTCATAACTGCTTGTTTGTTGGATTTAGAGAGAGTCTATGGAAGAGTCAACTCTAAGCCGAGCTCATTACTCATAACTCATTACTGTTTAGTGATGAAACATTAGATGAATGAACTGATTGGAAAATCACATGATTATTGTCATCTTATTATAGAGTTTATTATTTGTAGAGACTAACTTGCTCTCATTCTCTAGTCATTTTGATGTTCATTCGCACAACACAAGAAACAGGTTGAACCTTAGAAACGAATATTGTCGGTACAAATCTAGTCATATTAGTTTTAGGGCTTGTGCAATCAGTTACCGTTACATATTAGAGGCTTACTAGTGAGTGAATATAAACTTAAAATTAAGGATTTTCTTATAAGAAACTGTTTTTATACCAATGATGAATATTTTGCCTTCAATATGGAGAATTTTTAAGACGTTGATGAGATTATTTCTTGTTGTTTTTATGTAGTATGATATTATATAATTATGTAATGATTCATGTAATTTTCTCATGACGTGGCCTATACAAATTGTAATTTGTCTTTGGCAATAAATGGATTTTGATTTGAGGATGATGATCATCTTTATCATTGAATTGATCTAATTTTTAAACATTAAATTGATCATCTAATCATTAGAAGATAATCATATTTATTATAGAGGATATTGTCTTCTTTTATCATCATAGATGATCATCTATTGTGACCTTATCAGATGGATTATATTGTGGTCTAACAGATACATTTCCAATGTGTATTCAATAAAATAAAGATTCTTAACCCTAAAGAGACACACTGGGGTGTTTCACACACCAGGGATTTTTTTTCTGTTCTGCAGTTGACAATATCAAACAGATGGGAATTTATACAGTCTAAATTAGGTTTGTTGTATTGTCAACTACTCTCCACCACTTCCAGTCAGTAATAGCATTCTACAAGGTCACCAGCTCATCTTGTTCTTTGTTTGGGGTGTCTAACACCCCAGAGTGTCTTTTACGTAGGACTTTTATCAAACACTTTTATTACAAAGATTTACTTGTATTGTCACTACGAATGTGGTATGGGATGATGGATAAGATTGGAATGAATGATATGATTCTCTACAACTTGAGATTCAAAACAATAAAATGAAGAGACGTGAGTTTTCGATGAAAACTCATTGGATAGGCTAAATGTCTGTCTGTCCGACTGTCCTAATACATAGGTAATACATTATGAGAATATGGAATAATCAAATGAGATAGATTTAGTCTATTCATTGAAAACTCTTTTCATTGGCAATGATCAAGCCATTCGTTCAAACCGGATTAGGAGCTCCAACACTTAGGTGGAACATACGTACTTCTAGAATTGGTATAAATATTAAAAAGCAGTGCTTTACTTTTGATTTCTGTATGCACTTGGAACAAAAATGATTAAGAAATGATGAAAAATGGCCCAATTACTTGTTTTTTTCATATTTTTCAAAGAAAAATGCAAAATTAAATTGGGGTGTTCAAACCCCAGTGTGTCTACTGTGTTAGCATAATGTAAGTGTGTCTCTGTAGGGAGATACCCTTCTGAAGAGATTGAGATTTCATAAGGGTATTTGATAATTCTTATTTCATGCCATCGATAATATTGTAGTAGCCCTCTATGAGGAAAAGTGCATATTCAAATTTTGAATTTACGGGATGATGAGAAAAATTTCATAATGTTATGCATGAGTAATTCAGAAAATACTGGAGTAGACTGTGAGTGGTTAAAGGATTTCACAGGTTAACAATGACTGATCGATTGCAATCTAGCTGATTATACTGTTTGGAAGATTGATATATAGATATAATCAATTTCTTGTAAATGATGAATTTCTATTGAAATGGTCTATTGAACTGATCTTTCCAACTGATCTATTGCAATCCGGCCGATTATACTGTTTAGAATATTAGCCTCCTCATATATTAGGTATTGTAGTCTAGTGACCCTTCGTCGATAGGCAAAGCTACAGGTCCCGGATCTTTATATGCTATCTTTTCTCTGCGTTGAAATTCACTCTCTGTATAGGAGGATGGGGTACTTACTTTATTTTACTTATGATATTGATGCTGACTGAATGACGGTTGCAGGCGACTGCTCACATCTGGGCCCGTCCTTCGTGAAGGAGCCTCGGAGCAGAGTGGATTTCGCAAACGAATCAGGCGCTCGGGTTGAATGCTCCGCGTCTGGGTCTCCACGGCCAACTGTCACCTGGCTCCACGTGGACGGCAAACCGGTCACCGGCATATCTCAGCTGCTAACCGTCGAGAAAAAGGAAGGAGAGGCTGAGGCAACGCTGTACTTTCCACCGTTCAAGGCCAGCTTGTATCGCCACGACGTGCATGCGACCATCTACCGCTGTCAGGCCACCAACATCGTGGGAACTATCATCTCTCGAGATGTCAAAGTGAAAGCAGGTACGTGTCATTAAATTTCACAATATTTAATCACATTTGCATGTTTTTTATTGTTTTCTAGGTGTATTTCGTTATAAGACTGTGCAAAGGCTAAAAATAAACTTTCTACTGGTGATATTTTTCAAAGTTTTCCGATTTGTATAAATAAAATCATGAAGCTATCAGGAAATAGTTATTTGTATATCTAGAGTGAAAAGTGCTGTTTTCCCTCAGGAAAAGTTTGAAGCCCGAGGCGAAGCCGAGGGCAACAATTTTCTGAGGGAGAAAAAACATTTTTCACTAGTGATATACACAACATTTTTCCTCCACCTACATTTTTATAAAAACTGCTAATAAAATAATTTTTAAAAACGTATGTGACCAAACAATGTGTTACAACATAATCTAAAAAGTAAACAGAAACAGCTGACTTGTAATCACAGTTCTCCTCCGACAGCACTATCTGTTGGCTAAAGTTGTAACAACAATGACAGCCAAAACTACAGCTATGATGAAGTTCCCGTTTCAAATTTGATTAGTCAATAAGTAATATTCGTTGGCTGATATTTTGAATAACATGGAATAAATAAAAATAATATATACATTTTTTTAGTATAGTGATATGAAGTTTGTAATAATAATTTCAGCATACAAACATAAATTTTATATATCGATCAAATGTCTGGTTGAGGTATTGAATTTAGTTGGTTTAATGACTACTCTATATGCTTCCTCATCTGAGCTTAGACCTTCTGACCTATTTCAAATGTACGTTTTCAAAATAGAGATGCTTCCCATGTTATTTAAATGGAGTCACTTTTACTCCCTAGGGAGTTTTTCTGTTTTTTAGTACCGAGAGCGAAAAAGTGACACTTTAGTATCATGTTTCAGGGAGTAAAGTAAGTACTTTTGACAGTAGGTGGAGGAAAACATTATTTTCTGATCAGGTGTATTTCGTTTTAAGACTGTGCAAAGGCTAAAAATAAACTCTCTACTGGTGATATTCTTCCAAGTTCTTTGATTCGAATATCATCAAACTATCAAAATTAAAAAGTTTTCTCGGGAAAACATTATTTTCTGATCACTTTTTGAAATATGAGCGCCTAAAGTTTAAATTCTTGGGACAGAATATTTCAAATTCGGTAAGAGATAAGATATTTAGAGGATACATTCTTCATGATTGGATAAAACCAATTTTTTTTTAAATATCAATTTTTGAGAGAGTAGAATAATTTACCAAAAATGAACAAAAATAACTTTTATTTGAATACCATGAAGATGGTATACTCTCTAAATAAATCTCATGGATTTTATCTCTTACCGAATGTGAGTGGAATGTTCTGTTCCAAAAATTTAAACTTCAGGCGCTATTTCAAGAAGTAATGATAAGAACATTTTTGAGAAAGTAGAATTTACCTCTAAATCTCATGGATTTTTTTTATCTCTTACCGAATGTGAAATGTTCTGTTCCAAAAATTTAAACTTCAGGCGCTCATATTTCAAGAAGTAATTAATTAATGATCAGAAAACTTTTTAATTCTGATAGTTTGATGATATACGAATCAAAAACTTGGTAAAATATCACCAGTAGAGTTTATTTTTAGCCTATGCACAGTCTTTAAACGAAATACAACCTGATCAGAAAATAATGTTTTCCTGATAGCTTGATGATTAATTAAATTATACAAATCGAAAAAAAATTATGATGATTATGATGATTATTATGATTGATACAAATCGAAAAACTTTGAAAAATATCACCAGTAGAGAAAGTTTATGATGATTATGATTATAATTGATACAAATCGATTTATACAAATCGAAAAACTTTGAAAAATATCACCAGTAGAGAAAGTTTATGATGATTATGATTGATACAAATCGATTTATACAAATCGAAAAACTTTGAAAAATATCACCAGTAGAGAAGGTTTATTTTTCAGCCTTTGCACAGCCTATTAGTATTAGTATCTAATTACATTAGTATTTAGTAGTATTAGTAGTGGTAAAACTATAATAAAATCAGATGGATGTAATCAGATGAGGAGGAGGAGGAGACAGGCACAAAGCTCGCTTGATTTAATTAAGATATCGAAAAGTACCAGGGCAGCAGAGAATGGAAGAGGTGAAAAAATCATAGCGGCTTGTGAAGCAGGTTGCCTATGCTTGTGACATACGGCGCTAGCAATACTCTAACTAACAAGCAAGCATTTCACTATAAATCTTCTTTTACTTGAAACATCTCCTGATTTCTACAGATATGATCCGAATCACTATCTAGTCATCAGTATATAGTGAAGTTCACGTTATGACAGTGAAAGATAGGAGAACAGCATTGCCGATTCACTGCCTTGCAACTGCGTTCATCTGTTTTTCTGTTCATCAGCTTACATTTTTTGATAACGTTTATCTAAACTTTTAATCATTTCATCCTTACTCATAATTCATATTTTCATATTTGACATATTTTACCAATTCATTTCATACTTACTAATTTACAAGAAAGTTTAATAGTGAATTTGAAATTGGAGTCACTGGATATTCAGGAACAATAAATAGTTTACCATACGATAACACTGATAACGGTGTATTTGATCTAATATTAACTGTTCAATCTTATTTGAATTGCTCAATCTATTTCAAATATTATAGTCTATCAATTATCAAATTATAAATTTCCATATCCTGCTATAGTGAGGTCCAAGCTATAATAACGGTATTTGATTTAACATTGGTGTTGCTATCCTTGTCTATCATTCGACAAAGCACATAGCGCTATCTTTTTCCAGCTTCGCAACGTTGCCGGATCGTTTTTCAACAATGGAGAAATATAGTCAATTATGAAAATATCCAACCTCCATTACGAAAATTTATTACTTGATCATTGATAATAGTATCTTGAGTCACAAGGACGGGAAGGGCCGTTTTGCAGGCGAGAATATTTCATTCGAGCTTTTCTCTTTACAGTCGAGTATGTTAGGACTCTACGGAGTCCTAATATCATCTGAGTAATTAATATACTAACTCAAATAATTAAAGAACTCATCTAAGAAGTTTCAAGTTATAAAAACTCATCTGAAATCTTATAATTTAGGCCTTTATTATTTTATTTGAGCTCGAAGGGTCTGTCTGTTATGAACTAGGCGCTACGGGCTAGATCATGTTCATAAAATGCAGTAACTCGAGCATAAGCAGGTAATGGTTTCTGTTTCTCAGCAATATTATTCTTTCTCAGATAAATATGACAAAAAATATTGTACGTAACTTGTACGGTAACTTATTTACTGCATTCGTATGATAATTCTGAAACATACATACAATCATACAGAACTCACAAACAGACCTGCATGTCCATGTGAGTGTTGTTTCAATTATATCTTTTTATATATTTTTTATACTGTAAATGCTGGAAACAAATAAATTTGTTTGTTTTTGTTTTACTTATGCGGTAAATTATCGTTACCGGACTTGTGACATAAAGTACTATTCTCGACGAATAATAATGTAATTGACTTTTTAAAACAAGAATGAAAGTTGATATGACATCAGATAAACAGTATCAGCTATCCTTGATATAAGGCAGTGAATCGGCAACGGTGTTCTCCTATATTTCTCCACTGCTATTATAACGTGCACCACACTATATGAACAAGCTCACCGTCTTCAGTCGGGGAATAGGCAGAATAGAGTAGCAACTGAATGGCGCACCGGCTGAAATAATAATTTGATGAAGACTACTCTCTGTGGCCTCTGTGGTGTAATCCCACGGTGCTTACCTCAAAGAACACGCAGCAAAGTCTTAAGTGATAAATTATGTAGGCGTTTTCCATTTTTCAATAAGACTTCTTTGATGCGTTATGGTGAGAGAAGCTTGGAAGAGAATTCATAATATTGTTAGCTCGTACAAAGTTAGGCCTCC
>NC_052518.1:2230898-2290898 GCF_014356525.2 Nilaparvata lugens | reverse complement strand
TTCAGTTTGTAAATGCTGCTTAATAGATTGCCCATTCTTCTCCGCAGTATATATTGATTGTAAATGCATAGTATTCAAGCATTACTTTTAAAACATGCTTATTCAACGTTTTTTAAACAATGATATATGTTATTTTGCAATACATAGTCATTATCTTCTAGATGTGGAGTATATTCAATTCAATTTATTTCACCAAAAACAGTACAAAGTTGTGACAATTGGAAAAAACAAAAATATTATTATTAAAATATTATTATTAACAACTGCCTCAATCTTATAAGATACTAGCCATCGGGCTTGCTTCGCTCGCCGTATCCGTCTAGCCAGGGGCTCCGCCCCCTGGACCCCTGACTGAAAAAGTGAGATCAGCGGACTCAATTCGCTCACCTGCATTTTTCATTTGAGCATGCTTCATTCCATCAGAAAGTCAAAGTACTGAGAAAGCGCAGAAAATCTGAGAAAAACGTTGGAAAAACGCTGATTTTGGGCGTATCTTTGATGAAATATTAAAGTCACCTCATCACTAAATTTATTGACCCTAGCGTAACCTCTGTACGCTTATTTTGGGCGTAATTTCAAATTCCTTCTAACACAACATCATTACACCCCAGCTGAGCTTCTGTAGTAAATTTGAACATTTTCTGTTCATTTGTTCTCGATAAAGCTGAGAAACGCTAAAAAAACGCTGGAAAAACGCAGATTTTGGGCGTATCTTTCGAAATTTTCCAAATCCGTTCTTAGTGCGCCGCTAAAGAGCCAACTGAACATAAACATACCTATCAAATTTGAACGTTTTTGGTCCTGTCAATTTTTAGTTCTGCGAGTGAGTGAGTCAGTCAGTCAGTCAGTCCGTCAGTGAGTGAGTGCCATTTCGCTTTTATATTATATATATGAGGGGAGATTGAAAAGTTTCCGCCCTAACATGGAGATGATAATTCTCGTTAACAGGGTCTGGAGTATCTATTATTTAGTCATGTTCCAATAGTTACCACCAAAATCATACATCAATTTTTGAAGCTAAGTGCCGTTTGTACAAAAGCCCGTTAAATTTTTATCGTGATTAGTTCCACGAGAGACAATCAGTGAAGCCGTCTTATCAAGAAGGCCTTCTCTGATTGGTTCTCGTGAGATTAATCACGGTTGAAACTTAACCGGCTTTTGTGCAACCGGGCCTAATTGTTTGAGTTAAGGTATCTTCACACTTAGGTACGCTACGCTGGAATACTCTTCGAGAGACGTAGCCGTGCTATCTCCCAGTATTGAAAGCTGCGCTGCACTGAAGAACGGGACAGACTCGTAGCTTGGATTTAACATTGGGAGATATGACGTATTTCAGCTTAGCGTAGATAAGTGTGAAGAGACCCTTCACAAACAGTTGTTTGGGTGAATCGATGACGAGTGTTGTTTGCTAAAATTAGACCAAAACTTGTTTGATTCCAACTCCGTATCAGACCATTTAGTACTCAGTTTACAGTGGTCAATAATACATCCAAAAATATAATCTATTGTAAAGTAAAGAAGGTGTAAAAACAAAGATTATTTGCGCCTAAACCCCGTCAATAAAATTTGGAATTGATCAAGTTTTTGGTTTGATGTGAAGGAACGGATCACAAGACATCGACTTACATCAAGGTCTATAAATACAGGTCATGACACAGTCCCGTGATGCATTGCAAAATCGACATTTTGTGTGGTCTTTATAGCCGTACATTTGAAATATTCCAATCTGCTCACAAATTTTCAAATTTATCAGCTGTTATCATTATGGATTGAACAACATGATGTGTTATTTTGTTATATTGTTCAAGGATTATTTATTGGCTTTGAATTGTAGAATAAATTCTTCCCACAGAATAATCTAATATTGAGATTCCAACTAGGAATTTAATTGTTGATTTTTAGATTGGGAACTTCAAACTCTTCTTGAGGTATGCCTTTTGTCCCAATGCCTTATGAATCATAACAAGTTACAAGAATAAGAACAATTTTTAATAATAAAAAAATGAATTATTGAACAATTTATCATTGAAATTCCATTACTAAAAAATCGAAAACCTGAACTTACATATTATCTGAACCAGAATATTGTTTTTAAAAAAGCATAATGCATGATTTGTTATTAGCAGATTGGAATATTTCAAATGTACCGCCATGAAGACCCCACAAAATGGCCGCTCCATAAGGAACACGAGTGTCATGACCTGTATTTATAGACCTTGACTTACATTATCCGACAATCACTGTACATAAACGACTGTAAACATGAATGAATAGAGATTGTATTCTAACAACTGTTACATAAATAATACGCGTCCGAAATATCTCAAATTCAAGTATCTAAAGAAAGTATGAATAAAACGATACTAAAAGTCAGATGAGTTTGTAACTTGAATTAAATGAACTTACATTATCATAAAGGCGATTGGGCAGGCGAAGCCCGCCTCCCATCCGGAGCGCGAAGCGCGGAGGCTGCTACTCCTCACTATTCAATCATAAAAGGTGATTGGGCTTGCGAAGCCCGCATCTCAGCCAGAGCGCGTAAATGACTGTAAACATGAATGAATAGAGATTGTATTCTAACAACTGTTACATAAATAATACGCGTCCGAAATATCTAATATTCAAGTATCTTAAAAAATATGAATTAAATTGATACATCATATATGAAAAAATATGATACTAAAAGTCTAATGAGTTTGTAACTTAAATTAAATAAACTTACATTATCCTACAACGATTGTTCATGAAAAACTGTAACATAAATAACGACTGTAACGTAGACAGTGACCTGTAATCAAACGACTGTATAACATGAATTATACGCATTAAAAATTGCTAGAATTCTAGTAACTATTAAAATATGAATGAAACGATACTCCAAGGCCCAGTTGCACAAAAGCCGGTTACATTTCAACCGTAATTAATTCCACGAGAACCAATCAGAGAAGGCTTTTTAAAGAGATATGGCTTCTCTGATTGATTCCCTTGGAATTAATCACGATTAAAACTTAACCGGCACCAGCTCTTGTTGGGTTTGGAGCTTAAATGACATAAACTTACATTATCCTACAACGATTTAGCATAAAAATCTGTAACATAATACGGTGACGATTGTAACGTGAACAGTGACTGTAATTAACCCTAAAGAGACACACTGGGGTGTTTCACACCCCGGGGATTTTTTTTCTGTTCTGCAGTTGACAATATCAAACTGATGGGAATTTATGCCCAGTCTAAATTGGGTTTGTAGTATTGTCAACTACTCTCCACCACTTCCAGTCATCAGTAATAGCATTCTACAAGGTCGTCACCAGCTCATCTTGTTCTTCGTTTGGGGTGTCTAACACCCCAGAGTGTCTTTTACATAGGACTTTTATCAAACACTTTTATTACAAAGATTTACTTGTATTGTCACTACGAATGTGGTATGGGATGATGGATCAGATTGGAATAAATGCTATGATTCTCTACAACTTGAGATTCAAAACAATAAAATGAAAAGACGTGAGTTTTTGATGAAGTTGTCATTGGCAACTTCAAACTTCAAACCGGATTAGGAGCTCCAACACTTGGGCGGAACATACGTACTTCTAAAATTAGTATAAATATTGATAAACAGTGCTTTACTTTTGATTTCTGTATGCACTTGGAACAAAAATGATTAAGAAATGATGAAGTATGGTCTAAGTATTTGTTTTTTTTTTCATATTTTGCAAAGAAAAATGCAAAATTAAATTGGGGTTTTACTGTTCAATACCCGAGTGTGTCTACTGTGTTAGCATAAAGTAAGTGTGTCTCTGTAGGGTTAAACGACTGTAGCATAAAATACACGCAATCAAAATGGCTAGAATTCTAGCAACTATAAAAAAATTTGCATTACGATACTCCGGATCCTGTTGAGTTTGAAACTGAAAAATAAATCTTACATAACATAAACTTACATATCTGACAGCGACTGTACATAAATAACGACTGTAACTCAAACAACTTTTCTGTAACATAAATAAATGACTGAAATTTCAGTGAGTAACTGTTAAAATATGATCAGAACGATAGTCCAGATCCGTTGGTCGGAAACTTTTCATTCTGTCCTCGTAGCTTTTTCAACCTTTCCTGACCACATAAAACGCTCAGACAGCAACAGATGAATCAATAATATGAAAATTATTAAAGTAGGGAACATTGTCTAGCTGTTCATCGATGAAAACTGTGAAATGGTTGCAAGTTGAAACTTACATCATTGAAGTTTGCACCAAACGATGAGCAGCCAGTTGCCCCTAGGCAGTTTTGTGGTGTGGGGCCCCCCACTATCAAGTCTCCCTCTAGTGAGGTCAACGTCATGATGGCAGTATCTGATCAACATTGGTGTTGTTATCCTTGTCTATCATTTAACAAAGTAGATGGCACTATCCTTCTTCACCTCTGTAACATTGCCATTTTGATAGATTTTTCAACAATGTAGAAATATAATCAATTAACAAAATAATATTCAATCTCAATTATGAAAATTCATTATCCTTGTCTATCATTCGACAAAGTACATGGCGCTATCCTTTTTCACCTCTGTAACATTGCCAGATCGTTTTTCAACAATGTAGGAATACAATCAATTAAACAAATAATATCCAATCTCAATTATGAAAATTCGTTAATTTATTATAAGACTATGAATTCATTATCATTTATAATCAGCTGTGAAGGACGTTAATCAACCATTATTTGACAACATTGCACTCATCTGTTTCAATTTCCATCGGACTATTTTCGTGCGGTTCACTGTAGTTGTTTGCATAAGTTATGAAGTCATAAAATTTTACTGAGTGTTATAATAACGTATCAAATATTCAGGATTTTTTGTCTCATCACCTGGTTGAGTTATTGAAAATTGAAATTGGAATTCGGCAGCATTGTAAACAGTTTTTCCAATTAAAATTTCCCTGTCTGTTTTATTGGAAATGTGTACTGATTCTATGTATTTTATGGCTTTCATGAAAGTTTATTAAAATATCTCATCCCGAAATAAAACGGTGTTTTTCACAAGCACTGTGCAGCGGTGAAATGGAAAGGCAATCAATGTATATTACAATTTTTACGATTATTATATTCGTGGTTATCAGTACAAAGCTGAATTTATCATTATTTATTCTATTCTACTCGATCATAGAAAAAATCAAAGGTATTCACCATCCAATATCACTCATTAGGTCTATCTTTTTTTCAACGAAGTAGTATATCAGTTTATTTGAAAAATTGATTTCTCATTAAAAGAGATTGGAGGTTCATAATCACTTTTGGAAAGCCTGTGTAATTAATATTTCTGAATAGAGGAAGATTGTATTTGAATAATTACAACAGATTCTCTCAGCTTGATATTTTTTGTTATAAGATTTATTGGAAACCCAGGAAAATTAGGTCTACAATAAATTGCTTGCTGAAAAATAATTGTAGAATTCTACGTTTGTGATGTAAAGGCCTACGTTCTTGATGAAGACTAGGGATGTCAATTCCGGAACTGATTTCCAATCCCGGTATTTCGGGATTATCCAATATCAATCCCGGGATCCCGGGACTGATTCCGGGATCGGTAAAAATCAGTTTCATACATTTTTAACCAATTGTTTCTACTCAATTAGGCTACATGTTCAGTAACGGTGTGTGGGGATGAAAAAGGGCTTATTATAGAGGGAGAGAATATTATTCAATTACATGTTCAGTAACAGTGTGTGGAGATGAGAAAGGGCTTATTATAGAGGGAGAGGATATTATTTAAATGGAAAAATACTTAGGAATAATATTAAAATCGAACATTTTATTTCTTTAAGTGTTTTCAAGATTAGGAGTAACTTTTTTAAAATCTGAACCACTACTATATGAATTAAATTTCGTAGAGCCAACTATATCTACTTCAACTAGATATTCTACTTATGATAGAGAAAGAGAAGAGAAGAGGAACAATTAGACAGAGAATGAATAGATGGTGCTTATTTATTTCTGATTTCTGAAGTCTTTTCAAAGTTTTGAGTGCATTTCAAGGAAATGATATCAGCACTATTGCAAATATTGCGCCGTCTAGACTGGTAATTGTGGTGCTGTGTAAACAGAAACAAACGTAGAGGCATAACAACCGATCAACAACCATTCTGCAGATGATGCGAATTCCATTTAGCCAGTACAGAGTACAGTAAATATAATGTATATACTGTACATTATATTGTGTAATGCAACTGTAGGCTGTGTCTGTAGAATAAATTAGTCAAACACTTGGAAAAATAAATCAGTTATGCAAAACTCATTTCCATTACCGTAAATGAATTCTATATTAAATTGTCTTTGGAAAAGTTCTATCATAGAGAAACAATAGCTTGAGTAGATATCCCATGGTATAGGGCGTTTATGTCGCAACTTTTATTGTTGTCTTGAGTCGATTACTTTCGATTATTGTCGATTTTTACTGTTTTGTTGGGGTAAGAGTGTATGAACGGCACAATATGAGAGACTACCAGCGTCACACACCTTTTTGGGAAAGAAATACATGGACTATCGGCTTGAGATAACAGTAAAAGTTGCGACATAAACGCCCTATACCATGGGATATCTATTCAAGCTATTGTTTCTCTATGGTTCTATTCACAATTTCAGGTTTTCTTATCCCGTAATTCCCGGGATTGTTAGGTATCAAAAATGGACCGGGATTTCGGGATTGACATCCCTAATGAAGACAGACGAGATCAAATGTTAAAATAACTTGGTTAGTAAAATGAGTAAAACCAATGGATAAAATGACTGTTTGGTTTGATTAAATGGCGAAGTTTGGACAGTAATGTCCACTCTAACACTTAACCCCGGATATTAGTTGCTTCAACAAACATTGATTATAACACACCAAAGGAAGCCTGCAGCCTACTCGATTTGTTTGGTACAACAGCTCAATGGCCAAACAGATAAATATAATGAATTATTGCATGAGCCTCCATTATAAACAGGAATCGGGCAGTCATGTCATTTCCAGCCATTAGGCGGATTGAGCTCAGTTATTCCAATGTGTTTATCCTCACAAACGGTTTTCCGTGTACAGTACAGATTGACTCTCCAAATTACCTTTGATCCTATCCATTTCAATGATTTTCGTAGCGTCCTATTTGGTTGAGCTCTTGCTGTGTGAGATTGCTTCCAACATTGATTAATATCCAGACTGGCTTGCTTATCTCGCCTTTGCCATCCCTGCTTCTATCAACGTATACCTTGGCTCATTATCTTTCTTATTTAGTGTGGACCCAAGAGAAATGCGACTTCCCCATTTAGAACAGCGTTTTCCCGGCTCAGCTGCAGCCAGCTAATTAAAAAAGTTATCTGGATAATGCCTTACCATGTTTTCAACAACTAACTGCTCTTATAAACCCTGAAAACGTTTTTCCTTGTGCTCTCACCATCTGTTATTTTTCACCCTACATGGAAATTTCGTTACCTAGGTAGCTTGTCAATTTAAAAATTGAACTTCCTCAATCAAGCACGTGTATTCCATGAAAATTAAGAATGAGGAAAGATTTCAAGTTGAAATATCCCACTCGAGTTTCATGAGAATTTCATATTGTTTCCCTCGCTAAGGGAAATTTTAAACAAAAGTGAACAATTTGTTTCCTGTGAATATTGTGACGTAATAACAACTAACAAGGTACCAAGCATAAGAAGCAGCGGAATGAATGAGAGGGAGCTTCATCTAAATAAAAAAAGAGCTCCTAAGGAGCTTCCAAGGAGGAAAGTTGTAATTTTCCGACGAATCACAAATAGACTTCTGACAGAATATTTTTCATTCATTCCATCACTTATTACTTGAACTCATTATTATTTCATTCACTGTTGAATTCTTCTATGTTATTATGAAGTTTTCATCTGTAGTTCAAGCTACAGTGAATTATTATTTCATTCACTGTTGAATTCTTCTATGTTATTATGAATTTTTCATCTGTTAAATTCAATAGTTCAAGCTTTCCCGTGAAAGAATTGTGAGATCTTCAATGAATGATCTCTCGTCATATTCTAAAATACATCATCATTCTTACCCACCTTACATTCACACTTTTCCCTCTTTGTTACACCTTACCTTCCTATTACTTGGGAATCCATGATTGGCAAGGTATTCCTCTCTTTTTGTGTAGTTGAGAAGTTGATATTGTGGTAATTATTCATATTGAATGGAAAAAACAATTGTTTTTTGACAATTTCTTAGTCTTTTTCATTCAATAATTCTCTCTCCTTTTCCTCAGCACATCATATCACTTCAGCGAGTCTATCTTATTCTTCATTGTGTAATATCTAAATTTACTCTAGTACATGGGTTTCCCATAGTTGAGTAGGTTAATTTCCGATAGAATTAAATTCCATATTTTTTCATAAACCTATTGTATTGTAGATATTTTGTACTTTTTTTGTTTTAATTGTTTGATTGTATTTTTCAAAGGGAATAAATTTATTTATTATTTGACACAAGCATTTAAGTCCACTTTTTAAAGAAATGAGATAATTTCACATCCGGATGTAGAATTTCGATATCTACACATTGGTAAAACCACTTTAGTTCTACTTCCATTATCACATCTTGATTTAGGTATTACAGATGAATTTTGGGAATCTATGTTTGGATATAAACACTTCACTGTACTTAGTTTGACAATGTGAAATGATGCTTGCTGTTTGGATGGTGTAAAGTATCATTGGTAAATTGATTAAGTCCAGTTATGTCATATTTTGTCATGGACCAAACAACTCAAGTTATAATTAAATCAGTAGTTTTTTTTTTCAAATTCGACTAAGTCATTGTCAATATAGTAGAACCGTTTCATAATTGAATAAAAACACAAATATGTTGTCAAATTCTACACAGACTCCTGAACAATAAAAATACAAACTAATATTAGACTATTATATTATTTTTATCTCTCAAAAATAATTCTTGTAATTTTCTAATTTTGTGGATGTTATATCACCATTCAAATTATCAGCCTATTGATGAACATTGTACTGGGAAATGAGTCAATGGCCCATATGAATGAAACCAGAGCAAATGCTCATTGAGCAAAACCTTATGCTCCATGCTTTTGCACATGAGCATTAGGTAGAAGCATAAGCATTTGCTCATTTCTATATGAATAAGCTTCACCTTATACTCTTACCTTATGCTCCTGAATTCTGGAGCAAATGCTCACGTATTTTAAAGATTTTTCATCAGCTGATTCGCCTTTGTGGCCTTACTTTGTTTTTATAGCTCACGTAAGCGCTAAATATGCAAGTTAGAAGACACCGCTTGTGTTTGCGTCGTCTGCTCTGTTTTCTATTTATGAATTGAGTTCTAGGCTAGTTGAGTTTTGGAATTTTGAAATAGGAAAAATGTCATCTCTATAATAATATTCAGCATATCTTATAATATCAATAGCCTTCTTATAATCGTCTACACTCTCATCTTTTTTAATGCCTATTTCCTATTCTGTGATGGTCATCTTTATATCGGATAGGTATCTTTTGTATTTATCCTTTTGCAGGAATAATGGTGATATATATCATGGTTGAATCTAAAAGAGTTTTATGGTTTTCAACTATTGGTTTTGATCGTGTCTGTTATAGTTTCCTCTTACACGAATTTTTACTGTGAGAAAAACGTGAAAAGCTGCTCCAGAGTGGACTCACCTTTTTTGAAGTATTTGCTTCAAAAGTTGAGCAAATGTTCTAGTTTATTCATACAATTTTGAGCAAAAGCTTTTACTTTTGAGCAAATGCTCAAACTATTTTTTTGATGAGCATGAGCAAAAGGTTTTGCTCACGTTCATTCATAGAAAATGAAGCAAATGCTCCATATTTTAGAAGTATAAGAAAATGCTCAACTTTATTCATATGAGGCAATGTTTTGTTGCAGTGGTTATGCAGTACTACGAGGTGAACATCTTGTACGGTAAGACTGTGTTGAGAGGTAACACCGCTGTACTGAAGTGCATTTTTCCCAATTTCATACGTGAATTCGTCCAGGTTACATCATGGATGCAGGATTCCTCCTTCAACATCTATCCATCATTGAAAGGAGGTAAGTTTTAATTTATTCATCCTCAAAATTTCAGCGATGCATGCTACCTGTTTTTAAAAGTGCGTACACACTCCAGCGACACGAACACGTGCATTCCACTTTTCATCAGCTGATGCTACGCTCATAATATCAGTTCCTTACTGTTTTTATATGTACAGATATAATCAGCTCTATAACTGTGAGGAAAAGAATTGGATAACAATCCCATATTCAGGCCTTGTATCTGATAAGATATGTTGGGAATTGAAAAAGAATGGATTTCATGTTGCTTTCAGGATCAAACCGATTTTTAATAGTCTATTTAACTGTAGTAAAGACAAAATTGATATTTGGGATAAAATTGAGGTGTACAAACTTGAATATGGTGATTGCAATGCTTGTTACGTGGGTCAGACAGGTGGAAATTTCAAAGGTAGGATTGAAGAACACATCAGAGATTGGAATAAAGGAAATAAAAAATCTAACTTTGCAGAACATTTGATAACAAATAATCACAAGCTTACTGAGGAGAATATTGGTTTCTGCATGTTAATAACAAAGGCAGATATTTGAATATACTAGAGGCTTTAGAGATAACAAGAGTATTCAAGGACAATTACCAGTATATTTTAAATGACCAGATTCATTTCAACCAATACAACACTACCAATCTAGTTTTATCATAACCTTGTCAGCATACATTAGTCAATAGTTTTACATATTTGTTTTATTATCTTTTACTTGTTTTCTTGTGTTTCATTTTGTCCTGCAAGTAAATTTTGTTATCATGGCGAGTCTGTTGCTTAAACCGCCATTTTGTGCCGTTTCTATTACATTCACCGTTAAGTGGGAGGAGATTGTCTAGCAGGGCCAATGGCAGGCGCTTATGTCCTTGACCAATAACGGTACTCACCCACTAGTATAAATTCTACTGCTCTTGTATTCAGTTTTAGTTTATCAGAGATTGACAATGGTGTAACAACCGAAACCAGACTTTCTACTTTTAATAACATTTGTGGTTTTTGACAATTTCTTAGTATTTCTATTTAAGTATAAAATATATATATCAGAAAATTATTGGATTGGGCCTTCTTCAATAAAAATCAGAGAAATAATAATTTTGAAACAAGGGTCAGAAAATGCTTTGGAGGTTTTGTTAAAGTGGAATGTTCCTATTTTAGAAGTAACTTTCAACTACAGCCCGTCACGCATGCTCTTGAGTGAATATGTTTTAAATAATTTATTGCAATAAATGTAATAAAAATTGTAGGGATGGGTTAGTTTACTGTTCGATGTTTTTCACTTATCGATGGTTTTACCTAGACATCGGTCATTCGGTGTTTTTCCCAACAAAAAGGAATTTTTCAATAAGGCTCTCTGTATTTTTATGTGAGACTGTTGGATACTCTTGAAGATTTACATAACTGTGACCCTTGTCAAGGTTAGATACCTATTTATAATTGAATAAGAGGTCGGATTTTTCGTTTCTTAGGAAGAAAGAGTTTTTCTTATTACAAGTGCTTTCCTCAACATACGTTTAATACCAATTATTAATCTAGCTCTGGAATAGAGGTCCTCCTATTGTATGGAGTGTAGATAGCCATAAAAACACCTCTATTCATTCTCATTTCCTAAATAAAACTATCAGGTATTGAATGATATTATGAGTAACAATGTTTGCTAATATTAGCTTAGGATGAAATCCCAAGACAGAATCTTCGAGGATATCTTGAAAGGTTTCTGACTCAACTATTATTGGATTTTCTTTTTTATATTCGATTAAATATCAATCTTCGTTGATAACGTAGAGTCTGATTACCTACAACTACAAACAATTTATTAACTTACAGTTTCGTTGCTGCCAATCGAAAATATTCCTTTATTGTAACTACTTTTTAAAAGCTCTGTCCCTTTCTTTTACATGTACATAAAAAAGGAAATTGATTTCACTATCTGAATTACTCTAAGGATATAATAGTCTTCCGTAAAATGTACGGCAACACGTCGATGTTCAAAACATCGATGTTTACTGTTCGATGTTTTCCACTTATCGATGTTCAGGAGAAAAAACATCGATGTTTTGTCATTCGATACCCATCCCTAAAAAATAGGCCCAGCTTCACAGTCAAAATTCCATCTCACATATCTTGTTCAATGCTCTCAAACTAGAATAATAGGCTGAATAGTGGAATTAAAATAAATTGATAGGGATTATGCGGTGCATAGAAAATTAGGGATACAAAGGCCATGCTAGAGCGGACAGCGTTCTGTAGTTTTTAGTAAGTTTTCAACACCTCATGATACGCATACTTAAGTTTCTTCTCTGAAAGCATTGCATCAACTGAGCCTGTATGTCAACTTGGCAAACGCTTTCCTTTCTCCCTTTATCTCTCTGCTTCGCACATCCTTTCAAGTTGTTGTTTTAATTACAAGTTGTTTTAACTCTACATTAAGAATCGATGCCATCTTCATGTATGCTTATCAACATTTAAACGAATTTTTCTGAAAAAATTGTTTAAGAAAATCGTATATGTATTGTTTGTTTATCTATCTATTGTTTCAACTAAAACAGGGTTCGGATATAAACATATACTCCATACACACAGGCTTATGAGCTACATGCGTTAGAAACATGCCATTTTCAACCCATTTAAATTAGTATGATTTGGTGCAGTGTACAGTCTTCAAATACATCAAGATGAAAATCAGAATATAACCTCTACTTCAATTCTGATTGCAGATTGTGATACGTCACATATATGACTGTTTCGAATTCAATTAAATCAACTATTGATCATAATATATATCATATAGAAGAAAACACTTATTGACATGGGCTACTTTTAAATTAATAAAACAAAATAAAAATCTTATAGCACCCTTTATTTTTAAAAATCTGATGTGGTACACTCACACAACTTTCCTTGCTCATTGAACTGTAAGCCTCATTCTTAGGCTAGAATAATTTAGGGGAGTTACATAATGACGATTGGCGGCAAAATATTTGCAACTACGATCAGACTACTTTATATGTGTACTATATATAATTTTTTCAGAGTACTTTATCCTTTGTGTAAATTGTGAAATTCGATGATTTTTTCAAAAGTCGTCGAAACAGCTATTCTACAGATGAAATATCTCGACTATGACTGTGTTCTTTTTATAAACTGCTCTACCTACCTACCTCATGCACGAGAAGGAAGTTACAAAGTCCATTTCTCAAGGATGGGGTGGACCCCCATTAGTTTCCCAGGATAAAGACTCATGCCAGTTGATAGAGCTGATAAATAACTATACAGGATATGAATTTGAAAAAAATCGGTCAAGTAATTTTTGAGAAAATCGTGAAAACATGGTTTTTTAGTAATTATCTGCCATTTTTCTCAAGAATATTACGGAGCTCCTGCAATTTTCACAAAAATGAGACTCATGTCGGTTGATAGGGCTTATGAATAGCTATTCATGTTTTTGGACTCAGGGGACCTTGAAATATATAGAAAACTTGAAATTATTGTACCTTAATTTTTTTTGGAAAGCAATACTTTCCTTACCTATGGTAATAGGGCAAGGAAAGTAAAAAACTTTAAAATAGTTGAACAACTAGTTTCGGTGATATATTACACCATCGTCAGGTTATAAAATAAAAAATATTTTTTCTGTTTTTGAACTAGTTGTTCAACTATCTTAAAGTTTTTTTTAAAATAAAGGGTGCTATAAGAATTTATTTTGTTTTATTCTTATAGAAGAACTATTTATGATATCTCTTTATTTCTCTTTCTCCCCCTATCATTTTCAAGATGTACTTATTGTATATAGAATAAATAAGTTGTCTAGATTGGAGAATGTTGAACGGTTTCAACGCTGGGTCGTATTGGTGTATTCCATGTCGTTTACATTGCTCCTATCTCTGCAACAGTTATCTTAGGCTATTATATTATGTTTCTCCGAAGCGAATTGAACCATTGATACTGATTTTAATCGATCTGTCATCTGCATTCGAGTTGACTTATTATTTGAAGGGCTGTGGAAGATAGGAATGATAGCCTTTGTAGCTGGATATCGATATTGACTGTGAACCATAGTCGATTATCTAACGTTAATGGGATGTAGTTCATACATTATCTGAATATCTATAGAGGCCTATATCAAAGCTGTAGTCTTTCCTCATTGGAATTTGCATAAAATCAGAACAGTTATTGAGAGAAGGAACAAAATTAACTTAAAACTGTCCAAAATTATCTTAAACTATCTCAAACTATCTCATTGGAATCAGCATAAAATCAGAACAATGATTGAGATAGAAGGAACAAATCTAACTCAAATCTGTCAAAAATTATATTTTGAATTTAGACCTATAGGTATTGAAGATCTATAGATCATGATTCATTCTTATCCATTGTCTTGTTAATTCAAGATACACAATGGAGAGGAGAGGATCAACAGGCACAGCCCAAAACTGTTCCTATACCAAATTTTGTATCAAATACTAGTCTAGAAAGAAGGTTATGTTTTTCCACTTTATAAAATGTGTGCCCAATCTACAAAGCAATCAAAAAATTTTGGGCAAATTGAACAACAAAATTACTTTCTCTAAAATCTTGAAATTGTAAAATATTGAGAAATTTTAATCCGAAAATTGAAAACCACCTTCTTCACTAGAAGCACACACAGCTGATACATTGAGATACCAATTCTTATAGAAAAATTTAGTCCAAATATATAAACACTCTAAATTTGGAAACTGTGTTAATTAATGTTGAAAACTCAAGTACATATCAAGAATTTAACATATTGATTGATTCATACAAGTGCAATGATAGGAAGAGAAAAAATAAGTTAACCTTGTGCTATTCCTCTCCCAAATTTAGATAACACATAGTCCGAAATAGGATAAGTCTTGTAGTTGTTCACTTCACAAAGTTTTCAGTTCTTAATTATCTCCACAAAGTAGATTTTAGAATGTAGATGCTTCATATACAGAGTGATTCATATGTATGGGAACCATTCAATAGATTGGAAACTGATGTAGATAATATAATACTGTAACTTCCAGGATAAGTTATTGGTCAAATACTCTACCTTTTGACGTACAACTTAATTTCAACCCCTCATAAGGTGGTGACTTGGGGGTTGTGAGTCGAATATTTTAAATGTAAACACCCATTGTGTGGTACAACATTTCAAAGGCCTTTCTGAAGAAAGAAAGCTGACATCAATAAAAATGTTCCATGATACTTTTATCAAAAATGGCATTTGATTTGAAGTTTTAGTTTTTAAAGAAATAATTGATAAAGTTCAATCAGCCGCTATTTTAGATAAAAGTATCATAGAACATTTTTATTGATGTCATCTTTATCTTTTTGAAGAGGCCTTTAAAATGATTCATCACACAATGGCTGCCTACGTTCAAAATATTTGAGTTACAACCCATCATTTCCTTAAAAACTAAAATTTCAATCAGCCGCCATTTTGGATAAAAGTATCATAGAACATTTTCATCGATATCATATTTCTTTCTTTAAAAAGGCCTTTAAAATGATTCACGACACAATGGATGTTCACATTTAGAATATTCGAGTTATAACCCCTAAGTCACCCCCTTATGAGGGGTTGAAATTCAGTTGTGCGTCAAAAGGTGGAGTATTTGACCAATAACTTATCCTGAAAGTTACAGTATTATATCTACAACAGTCACCAATTTATTAAAGGGTTCCCATACATATGACCATAGAGAAACTATAGCTTGAGTAGATATCCCATGGTATAGGGCGTTTATGTCGCAACTTTTACTGTTATCTCAAGCCGATAGTCCACGTATTTCTTTCCCAAAAAGGTGTGTGACGCTGGTAGTCTCTCATATTGTGCCGTTCATACATTCTCACCCCAACAAAACAGTAAAAATCTACAATAATCGATAGTAATCGACTTGAGATAACAATAAAAGTTGCAACATAAACGCACTATACCATGGGATATCTACTTACGTTATTGTTTCTCTATGAAATGACACTCTGTTATTATCATGTGATTTACATATTGAGAATTCATCAGATTGAAAATGCTTTATGTGTTTGATTATTGATATTAAACTATGTTGATGATGATTTTAAAACCTTGAAATCTCCCTATAGTGTCTAGTTATATCCTCCACGACACATGAAATGAGATGAAATAAGTAACATCACCATTTGAGATGATTCAAACGGAAATGTTAAGATACGAAGATATGATTTATCCCCACTAAAAATGAGAGGGAAACTGGGACGTCCTATTTAGGGACTTGGATTATTGGGAAAGGGGTGATTGACTTGGGGGGGGGGGGGTTGGTGGGGCAGAAGGGGAGACCCGCATGCTGGCTGCTTCAATTTTCATTTTCCATGATATTGCTCCAGCAATTTTAAATTCGCCATGCTACACTGCAACGTCGCAAATCGTCTAAGATTAAATATACGATTTCGATAACATTCTAGCCAATAAAACGAGAATGCTGTGAAATCACATGGACAGACTAGCTAAGGCGAAATTGAAAATATTGGAAACTTTTCACCGAGAGACAAAACAGGTTTGCAGGTTTTTGATGATGTGTAAATCATTTTTCGCCACACTGCACAGAAAGCAGCTGTTTTCCAGTCCCTACGTAGATCTGAAAGACATTGTTTGCAGACGACTCTCGTCTGACGTCAGAACAGGTTTCTTCCCGGCCTAGGTCGGAAAGAGTACCCTTTCCAGCCGCTAACATGGAACTAAGAAAGGTGATCAAAAACAGCTGATCAAAAAACTTTTCATTATTCAATAATTAAAACATTTATAGTAATATCATTCTATAGTCATTTGAAAGAATAAAAAAGTATAAACTCAACCTCCCACATAATTGAACATCATATTTTAGGTTATTTAGACAAATCATAGTAAAAATAAAAATACTTGGACAGTTTCCTGATATTCAGATTACCTCAGATTTGCTAGAGCTATCTATCACCTTCCACTTCTGCTTTCGGAAGTGCTTAGTAAACAACTATTCTCATATATATATTGTTTATTTTTGTGTGTGGCGAGAAATAGCGTTCGCACCACGGGCTAAAATAAAATGTTTTTCCGGCTCTCAATCTTTTCTAGTCCTCGGCCTACGGCCTCGGACTTGAAAAACGATTTCGAGCCGGAAAAATCTCATTTTCTGCTCTAGGTGCGAAATATACTATTTCCAATGTAGTCAGCAGAGACTGTATTTTATGATCGGGTATATTTTATACCCTTGCTACAAAACAACGATCCCGTTTCTGATTCTTCTTGAACAATGCAATTCATAGAATCAGTTCCTGCTTCATATCGAGTTCCTATTTCAATGTCTGTTATTCCCATCTGTAGTGAGGTCTACGTTATAATGGGAGTTTAGCAGTATTTGGTGTTGCTATCCTTGTCTATCATTCGTTAAATCAGATAACGCTACCCTTTTCAAGCTCCGGAATGTTGCCTGATCGTCTTTTATCAATGTGAAAATATTAATCTTCAATTTTTTTTCCATTACAAACTGCTTGTTAATAATCAATTTCAAGAAATATCTGACTGCGATGTCGTAATTTAATTGTTCAAAAGTGGAAATATTATTAATTCACAGAATTTCAATATCAATTATGAAAACTTATTATGAGATCATTGAAAAAAATATATTTTCTTGATGAATGAAACATAATCGATTACTTTAAACAAGAATGAACAGTAGTTGATATTGAATCGAATCAGAGAAAAGTTGGTAATTATTAATTATTATGATTATTTCTTTCATCTCTGATAGAATATCATACTCCCATATTTATGCAGATGACCTTCAAATTTATTTAAGCTATCCCATAACAAAAATAAATGAAACAGTTGGAATTATGAATCAAGATAATCAATTCGATATTTGAATGGACAAAGACAAATGGCCTTAAGCTTAATCCCATCAAAACACAACCCATTATAATTGGATATTCTCGTCTTATAAACAATATTGACCTTGAATCGATCCACAAGATGCTTGGGAAGGATATTTTGAATATTCTTTCCGAAGAATGGACATTGATATGTCCAAAGCTCCGCCAATTTATGTAGATGCATTACAATATTATCTTTAGTTATTACAAATTGCTTTTTTCGTATCATTTACAGTTCAATAATTATTTTCTTAGTCTATATTATGTAAATTCATCTATAATTTTGCTGTATTGTAAGCTATTTTATATAAGTGTAAAGGCCAGTATATATTGTAATCTACATAAATAAAGTACTCAATCAATTGAATATTGTCATGTACAATTACTACACTCATGTGTAAAGGCAAAACAGGTTTTTGCCCAAAACTGTCTCTTCTCAAATTTTTACTTCAGACCAAATTAAATAGTAGGTTAAGCTACTATCACTTACCAATATAATTATAATATATCAGTATCAGCTATCCTCTATGGAAAGCAGTGGCAAGGCAGAGAATTGGCAACGCTCCTCTTCTGTCTTTCTCCACTGCCATTATAACGTGGACCTCACTATAAAACAAAGAATGATGGAGAGTTTGGATCTAACCCATTCCACTCAAAGAATTATTCTCACTGAAGGAGTTTTGAACTCAAGCAATGCACTCCAACACCTTATTTACATTCCTTCTCACATTCCACTTGTCTCCAGGTATAACAGTTTTGCCTCAATGTGGAGCTGTCAGGAAAATGAGCTTGTCTGCTTGGACCGTCTGAGCTAATGGAATCGCTTCTGTGAATACAGTCACAAGAGAGAATCCGTGTGATTGTTCATAACAAATGTAATTAATTGGCTAGAGGCAAGATCCCCATCATAGCGTACTTCATTCAATACGACGCTTAGTCTTATGCTAATTAAAGCCTTGATACAGAGACAAGTTTCGAGTTTTAGAACAGAATTAGCTATAGTTCCTAGTAAAGGGCTGAGGTAGTTCCTTGTATACGGCTTAAGTAGTTCCTAGTATATTATGGCTGAAACTACAATCAGTGGTTTTGATAAACACTGTGGAGGCTGCTAGATATAATTATAGATGTGTACAGACTTATGCGTCACAATCAAGTGTATTTCCCTCTTGATTAGCTGATGCTAATAATTGAGAATATCGAGTTTGTTTTTGGTCCTGCAAAAATATTTCTCTAATATGTGAATATTTCCTATTTTAGTGATTTATATGTTTGGTTCTGAAGCATCTAAATTTAAAAATCTACTTTGTAAAAATAATTAAGGACTGCATATTTTGTGAAGTGAACAACTACAAGACTTGGGTGTTTTTCATTTGAAAGGCCTCTTCAAAAAGATAAAGATGACATCAATAAAGAATGTTCTATGATACTTTTATCCAAAATAGCGGCTGATTGAACTTTATCAATTATTTCTTTAAAAACTAAAACTTCAATCAACTGCCATTTTTGATGAAAGTATCATGGAACATTTTTATTGATGTCATCTTTCTTGTTTTAGAAAGGCCTTTGAAATGATGTACCACACAATGGGTGTTTACATTTAAAATATTCGACTCACAACCCCTAAGTCAACACCTTATGAGGGGTTGAAATTCAGTTGTACGTCAGAAGGTAGAGTACTTTACCAATAACTTATCCTGGAAGTCACAGTATTATATCTACAACAGTTTCCAATTTATTGATGGGTTCCCTTTACATATGACGCATCTACATTCTGTAATCTACTTTGTAGAGATAATTAAGAACTGAAAACTTTGTGAAGTGAACAACTACAAGACTTGACCTATTTCGGACTATGTGTTGTAAATTACCTTACCTGATAAGTCCTGATAAGTTACCTTATCTAAATTTGTGGGAGGAATAGCACTAGGTTACCTTTTTTTCCTCTCCCTATCATTTTGATGGTGTACTTATTTTATGAATAAATAAAAAAATAAAGAATTATTGGATGCTTTTTACTGTTTCTGTACAAATACAGATATGATATAATAGAATGATCACCAGCTCAAAGCAAAACTCGCGTACCTGTGATGCATAAATCTTTACGAACCTTATTGTTCAACTTATGATATAATAAAATATTTCGCATAATATAACTGTTGGCTCTTCTATAACAATTCTCAATGAAGTCTCATGGAAAGACGGAGTGTTTCAGAATATTAACACATCATATTTCCGGATAATTTTTTTTTATTTTGACGGCGGGTGATACCTGGTGAGCTCCAGGTTTTTGCGTGGGTAATGAGATGGATAATGATGGGAGATTAGTGGTCCTACAGCTTTAGATGGGCTCTGACACCTCTGATGTACCTAGGAACCTGATACCCCGGATCGATAATTACAGGAAAACAATTTGAATAATGTAAAAAGCTTTTATTTCTGTGCAATAATTGAGTGTGATCAAAACCTTCCCATCTTCTTTTTATTTTGTATAATTTGAATGTGTTGTTGTTTCTGTGAGTGTATAGACAACGACTAAATGAGCAGAAGTAGATCGAATAAATATCATTAGACTAAATGAATAAGCTATCTGTGGTAAAACTATTGTTTGTTCTCATAATAGTCCAGTCAATATGGACATAAAAAAGGAGGTGTGCTTGCAATTTATATTGTAGTTCTGATTTTTTAATATATTATTTGGGTTCATAAGAGAAGTCCAGAGCCAATTTCTTCATGCAAAATTTTCTTGTGCTAGATACAGAGTGGCCCAAAAACCTCACATTTTCGGCTCATTTTTCAGTTTTCAGCTATTTCTGCCAAATCACGTAATCGGATAGAAAAATTTGCTCTCGCCTTTTTTTAGAATATAAATTTCTGAATAAAATGAGATCATTCGGAACTCTCTATCTCTAATGAGTACTGAGTTATGATTTTTCGAAAATGAGTGGAATTTGAAGAAAAAATCAATTTTAATGAACTTAAGTTTTTGATCAGCAATATCTTCTGATTGTTACCATTTATATGTATAATTCGAAATCTCTTTGGGCGTATTTTTGTGCTCTACAATCTGAGATCAGGTAGAGATGTAGAGGTAGAGGTAGTAGATCAGGTGAGATCTATCCCATATAGATTTCCAGGTACACCTGACAACAAAGCGCCTTGCATTGTGAAAAACACCTGATTTTCACATTGATATTCCGCACAATGACATAAGTTCATGAGATCATGTTTATCAGAATCACCCGTTAGATGCACTTCATTTCAGTATTTCTTAGTGAAGGGGCGCGCTTAAGGACACCTCAAGGATCAAAATTTCAAACACTTATAACTTTTGACGCAATGCTCATATTTCATCATATCACACTCCATTCTTCTCGGCTCGTCAAGGCGGTTCAAAATCATGCATCATAAGTCGAATTCGGTCGAAAAATGGGAAATTTATTTTTGAGTGTACTTAAAGCCCATATCCCAATACACAAAAAATGGCCAATTTCTATTGTTTGTTTGTGCTAAGACTATTGTTTGTTTTCAATGGGAAATACCTTGATGGTTTTGATAAGTCTATTTTGTCCGACCAACCACCGTTCAACCCCGATTTCGTGGACACGGATAGTATAGAATACCTGTTATAGAAATCATTGTAATAACATCACCCTCCATGAAATAATAGCGCCTCCGATGCTCGATTTCTGAAATTATTGTCTGCTGCTGATCTTCCTCTAAATAGTTCCAGACTAAATCAATGTATAGGCTAGAATGGTTTCTAGATTAATGTCGGAAGTGGTTATAGAGCAACAGGTAAACTGCTATAGTAGGCTATCAACTCAATAATGAAATAGGCCTACATTGAGATAACAGTACGCTCCATGTAATTTAATCAGTTCGCGGAGCAATAATGCTACTGCCCACTTGATTTGACTATCTTTCAATTATCTATCTGTGATCAAATTCAGTTGATATTAGATTTTTGGTCTAGTAATTCAGGATTTAGATTATCCCACACGTGAACAAATAGTTCATTTGATTAAGCTGTTTTAGTTGATCAAGTTCAGTTTGAAATTGGATTTGTACTAAATGAAGTACTATTTATAGAACCTGTGTTAGAATAGAGCATTCTGGCTCCATCAATTTATATTGTTTTCTTTCTATAAATAGGTGAAGTCAATTTCAATTAGTCTATAGACCTAGAGATAATTAACAATAATTAACTATGATGAAAGCCAAAATATAAAATCGTGAGGCACACACTCAATAGTCTGGTCCACGTTATAATGGCAGTGTTTAATAATTAACAATGGTACTGCAGTCCTTGTCTATCATTCAAAAAAACAGCTACTGCTATCTTTTTCTCGCTTTGCTCTGTTACCAGATCGTCTCTTAACAATGTAGAATTTATAATTTATTGACAAAATATTCCTTATTAATCATGAAATGCATTATTAAATTATTGAAAAATATAATTTATTGCTTAATAAGATAAAATTGATTATTTTAAACGAGAATGAACAGTTAATATTACATCAATAAACCTGTATCAGCTATCGTCTATAGCAGGGGTCGCCAAACAGTCGATCGCGAGCTACCGGTAGCTCTTGGGGTAGTTTTTGGTAGCTCACAGAAATGCTTGGGTTGTCAACCATGCATTGAGAAACATGACTACAAAATTTTGTATTTCTCAAAGATATGAAGTTGAATGATTTAAATTTGCAGCTTCAAGGGAAATATATTATAAGGACATCGGTGGAATGATTTGAACTGTAAAATCGTTTTCCAAGGAGCTTGAGATGTCGTCCAGTTTGAATATAAACACTTTTCCAGTCTGAAGAAAATCAGGGGGACGAGAAAAATCCTTCACAGCACCTCAGCAATAACCAATAATACGTTACAGTTCAGAGTTGTGACAACAGTTTGATCAACGATTTCAAGATTTTAGAAGCATATCGAATATGGTACAATTCGTCAACTCTCCTTTTGTAGAGATCGATGCAGAAGTATTGCAGCTTTTGTTGTAAAAACTTTTGGTGGAGATCAGGCTTCAGTTGAAATGGAATTTGTGGATTTTTAAAATGATCTTGTCTCTCAGATCACTTTCTACAACTGGAAATATTTGGCCTCAAATCCCCAAAGAAAAATATCCAATTATTGTTAAAGTTGCATTGAGGTTGAAAGCTATGCTCAGCTCTACCTACTTGTGTGAATCATCTTTTTCAAGTATAAAATTCATAAAAAATCGATATAGGAACATTTTTTGGACAACTGCATCAGAATGGCGGCTACAACGTACACTCCAAACATCAAGAAAATACTTGATCGCCAAAAAGAGTTCCTCTGCTCTCATTGAAATGTACATTTCAACTTTTGTTATACGTTTTGCTATGAGATAAGTAGATTTCAACACTAGAAATGTATCTTTATAGGGAATAAAAGATACTTTCTTTATTCTAATATTCGTTGGTAGCTCACTAGAAGATTTATAAATGCTATTCTAGCCCACAGGCTCATAAAGTTTGACGACCACTGGTCTATAGAAAACATTGACGAAACTGAGGATCGGCAGCGTTGTTCTCCTATCTTTCTCCACAGCCATTATAACATGGACCTCCATTATAAGAAAATGATGGAATTGAGAGAAAAAGAGTTTCTCTCTATTGCACATAGAGTTCTGTAAACGCGTTACACTATAAATATGCTGGGACAAAAGGACACGTTCCAGTCATCAAATCAAAATCGTTTATTTATCATATATTTATCATTTATCATTATTTATCATTATCACATTATAACATTTATCATTTATTTAGTCATAAAAGAACAACAGCGAAAATGATTACAATCCATGTTCAGTTTATGAAGTTTATAACAATATATATATATTGAGATTCAGATCATACGGGTGGATTATAGAGATCAGAGAAGGCAATTCAAGACAAATACTGCAAACGATGCTTAACTGGTTATACCAATCTGATTGAATAAGCGTTCCTAGTACAGCGTAGTATTTTTCCGTCTTTGTTCAAAGTAATAAGATAAAGTGGAATAAAATCAGTTAATTTCCAATTGAATATAGAACCTTACGGAACAAAAAGATAAATGCTCTGTCCATGCTTCCACCTAGAGATTTTTTGGAGCAGATTCAGTTTCAGTGAACTTTTCTTAGTGAATTTGTTGGTTGATTCCGGATTACCTTGAATACTTTCGGCTTCATCCACTACCTACATTTGTGGGATCGATAGCGTCTCTCTTTTCTCCAGAGAGAGAATTTAGGGCAACAAATGAACGATTCTTTAAAATTTTTCTGTCAGGAAACGTTTTTGTTAACCAAACAGAACTATACTTCTGTAGCTAGTTTAAAAGTTCTGATAAGGTCATGTTAGTTGTTGGGCTATCACTAGTAGTTCTGTGAACAGTAGACCTCACGCAGTATTCTCATCCACAAGTACCTAATTGAAGTACCTTATGGAAATACAGCAATAGTCTGGCTTCTCCACACATATGTGTAATCACTTGTCAGCTGATTTATGATGAATAATTCTATAGTCTGATTTTCACTCTAATATTGGCGAATGAAGGAGGCTCCTTTTCCCTTTTATATTAACCTTGAAATGCAAAATTTTCAAAAACCTTGTATATACGTCGACGCGCAATTAAAAAAGGAACATACCTGTCAAATTTCATGAAAATCTATTACCGTGTTTCGCCGTAAATGCACAACATATAAACATTTAAACATTAAGAGAAATGCCAAACCGTCGACTTGAATCTTAGACCTCACTTCGCTCGGTCAATCACGTACTTGACTCATAAAGTTCAGAAAAATCAGTCATCAATAATCAATCATCTGGACTCTAGTCTCAGGTCAAGTCCAGCACCTTACTAGTACAACATAATGTAATAATATACGAGTACAAAGTTAGCCTATGAGAAAACTTCCAAAATGTCTTGGAAAGTAACAAACGCTATCTATTGACAGAGTAGAGAATCAGCAGGCCAATTCGATTCGCTTTGCTGGCCTGTGATTGGTCGAAGGCGTGGCTAGTGGAAGGTGATGCCTAGTAAGGCGACCAATAGAAAGGCGAGATTAGTATTTAGGTTGGCAGACTATATTCTGCTATGATTGGCTACCATTCTAAAGGCTGATTTATTCACTGCCACTTGTATAGTCTTGTTAACGTGGCTGGAATGGATTTCAACACAATTCACTTCCGTTATTTGTTGAGATACTACGTTTCATGATATTTTTCGTTAGTATGATATTATTGACCGAGCGAAGTGAGGTCTAAGATTCAAGTCGACGGTTTGGCATTTCTCTATATGTTGCGCATTTACGGCGAAACGCGGTAATGGTAAATTTTCATGAAATTTGACAGGTAGGCCTATGTTCCTTTTTTAATTGCGCGTCGACGTATATACAAGGTTTTTGAAAATTTTGCATTTCAAGGATAATATAAAAGGAAAAAGGAGCCTCCTTCATACGCCAATATTAGAGTAAAAATCAAACTATAGAATTATTCATCACAACTCAGCTGACAAGTGATTACACAGATGTGTGGAGAAGCCAGTCTATTGCGCTGTATTTCCAAAAGGTCTATAGTTTCAATCAGGTACTTGTGGATGAGAATACTGCGTGAGGTCTACTGTTTACAGAACTACTAGTTATCATATTATTATATAATTCTTTTTAAGAATCAACATTGATTTTTGACGAAACGTTATTGTCTATATATACTAGACTAGCCTAGTCATTCATTTCATATTTGATTTATTGACACTGTTCCAATGTATTTCTTACATCTGATGAATAAATACTATTTCTATTGCATTCTATTCTATCATATTATATGTTTCTATAAAATAACAACTCATGGAGTTCACCAAAGCTAACTTCTAGGGCTATAAAATCACTGATCAGGATCAAGTTGTGAAAAATTGCCATTTTAATTAAAACTTACATCCGAAAGAAATATTCAAAGGAAACTTTTTAAGTTGTGGGGCTTACGAAATCGTTTTCCATGATGCAAGAATTCAAATTTAATCCAATTGAAGCAGGCTTAGAATTAACTGCAATAGTTTCAAGCAGCAGACCGTACTCCAAAGAAATGAGAATTCTCCCTTTAACAAGCTTCCAAGAAGCAGTATGTTTCATAGTTAGAAACAAGGAAAAGTTCTGAGCTGGCGCACATTTCCTCAATTATGGAACTGGACACAGGGAAGAGTTGCGTAATGATACACGCAAACACACAGGTCCACCATGTTTGAGAGAGAAGTGAAGAGTGCTGGGATTTGACAAATTACCAGCCATCTTGAGAGCAAATACAAGACGTAAATTGAAAGCATTAATGGAAGACCAGCTTTGAAACTTTTGTACAAACTCGATTATTAATGAATGTAAACCCATAACGAGATGAGCTAAGTTGTTCAGTATTATTATGTATAAATTTCATGTATCTTTGCTATCAAGAAAAATTGAAATAGATTCTACTAGATCATAGACAAATCCACTTAACCCTCCAATGGGTGGTAGACTTGAGGAGTAATAATTATAATAGTCTAGACAGAATCCTTGTCATTAAAATAGTTTATGTTCTCTCAAAAAAGGATCTATAGCTGTGCAAAGGCTTGAAATAAATATTGAATGAAAAAGACTAAGAAATTGTCAAAAAACCACTGATTTATTGATAATTAGAAATACCGGTTTCGGTTATTACACCATTGTCAGTGATTGACAATTATGATTCAATCAGTGATTGACACTAATAAATCAGTAGTTTTTTGACAATTTCTTAGTCTTTTTCATTCAATATGAATAATTACCACAATATCAACTTCTCAACTACACAAAAAGCTTGAAATAAACTTTCTACTGGTGATATTTTTCAAAGGTTCTCGATTTGTATACTATCAAGCTATCAAAATGAAAAAGTTTTCTCAGGAAAAGTTTTCTCAGGAAAACATTTTTTATCCGATCATTACTTTTTTTCGTAAATTGAATAACTTTCTCAAAAATTTATACTTTCAGAAAATTTCTTTTTATTAGATCAACAATACCATGAAGATCCTCTAAATCTCATGGATTTATCTCTTAGCGAACTTGATATTTTCTGTCCCAAAAATTAAAACTTTAGGCGCTCATATCTCAAAAAGTAATGATCGGAAAAAATGTTTTCCCGAGAAAACGTGTTCATTTTTATAGCTTCATAGTATACAAATCGAGGAACTTTAAAAAATATCACCAGTAGAAAGTTTATTTTCAGCATTTGCACAGCCTCAATTATCAGCAATTAGATACTTTTATGCAAAAAGCGAGGCATATTTTTCTGAAGTACTTATTTATAAAGTTAAGAACTATAATATCCATTGCCATGTAAATAATAATCATTCCAGATTGAATAGTCAACGTTGTATCTTGTCAAGAATTTTTTGAATAAATATTATAAATTATGTGAACTGAAATAGTATTCCATAACTATTCTCAAACATACCAATCCACAACAGTTGTTCCGTCACAAAGTCAGTGTAGGCCTATTATTATTAATAGCGTATGGCACATATATATAGACACACACAAACATATAGGTAGGTAGTCAAAGAGAAAATCTGGTCATGAGACCGTTGTCAGGTTAATAAGATATTGTAAATATATTAAATTTTGATGTCGAGGTTGTCAAGGTAGTGTAGTGATTGTGGAGAAGCCGAAATAAAATAGTGTAGGCCTAAAATGATAGGACTCAGAGTTGCCAAGTCTAATATTTCCATCATCTTCTACAGTCGTAGATAGCATGAATTAGTCTGTAAATATATACATATCAGTAAATCTGCTAGATTATATCAATATTGTTGATTCGTGTTGATAATGATAAATAATTATATTCCATTCGACAAGAATTTTTTATCATGATCCAATAATAAAGTTTCAAAATTAACATGATATATATTGGTAATTATTATTAAACGAAAATCCAAATTAAATGCTGTAATTCACCCCGAAGACTTCTGCTACTGCAAATATTGACAACAGGGTAAACAGCTAGATAGAAATTCAATGAGCGTTAATATTCAAAAATCATTTGTCAGCCCCGGAGTCGAACCCAGTACCTCCTAATTACCGGTCAGGAATGCTTACCCTTACACCAAACTGACAATCTCTGGATAGCAGCGCTCATTTTATACGAAGCCGTAGCGGCCAGCCAGTCTACAGATGGAAGTTACTGGGATATTGCAATTATTCAAATGCTAATGAATTGATAATATCATAAAACGAAAATCCAAATTATATATTGGTAGTTCATCATATTTATACATAGTCTACAAACGTTTTGGAAACGTTGCGTGAGATTGAAAAAGGATAGAGCTATTTACTGTCTCTAATGAAAGACAAGGGAAGCAAATGAGGTGCTGACTTTATAACTTGATCTCACTTATACATGCTACTCATAAACCATAGGCTACTCTGATCTTTGAGTCCAACATGTATTCAAATTCTGAGTGAATCGACGTTAATATAGTTCAAGTTTAGTACTCAAAACGGTGTTCTTGCTAGATTTACTGTTTACTTACAAGTATTTACTCGCCAGTCTACAGAACGCTACAATATTGGAGATGAATGCTAGGTAGGCCGGCTTCACAGCAGTGGATCTCTCAGATCTCAGTTGAGACATCTGTATTTGTGCTATTTCAAAATTTCAATTAAGCAGTACCAAACGGATTTAAATCACCCTAGAGTCTCTCCACCTGATAGTCTCATCAATAAAAAAGAATGATTGATTACTTCTAGTTTCGTTGAATACTTTATAGTAAAGTAAGAGTATGACAAGTCTGCTCGCCCGATAGTATTTGAGTTTCAGTTGACTCTCTCTTGAGTTTCAGTTGACCAAAGATTGATATTGGTATAACAACTGAGACCGATTTTACTATTAGTTCTGTGAACAGTGAACCTCGCGCTCAGTAAGTTACATTGACCTGTTGTTATGTTTTCTCAAAAATTGATAAATAATTTATCAATTTAAAATGACTAGAAAAAATCCTAAATGAATATGAAGCTTTCTGTCCTATCGTACCGTTACGTGTCGCCCCGGAATGTGAGTGTGACCGCTGTTATCAGGTATGGCTGCAACTGTCTACAACGTTGATGGAAGGATACAATTTTCAAGAAGTTCGATGTTTTTGAACGGATAGTACTATAGTCAACTGTCTCCTAACGATGATGGAAAGATACATTTTCAAGATGTTCGATGTTTTTGAACGGGTAGTATTATAGTCCACTAGACAGCTGATTCATGATGAATAATTCTATAGTCTGATTTTTACTCTAATATTGGCGTATGAAGGAGGCTCCTTTTTCCTTTTATATTATCCTTGAAATGCAAAATTTCCAAAAACCTTGTATTTACGTCGACGCGCAATTTAAAAAGGAACATACCTGTCAAATTGCATGAAAATCTATTATCGAGTTTCGCCGTAAATGCGCAACATATAAACATTTAGAGAAATGCCAAACCGTCGACTGAATCTTAGACCTAACTTTGCTCGGTCAATTAGATGCCCTGCCCTTCAAAATTCCTCGTATATATTCAATCGAGCCTGAAAGTCCCTTTTCAAATTTTGACGGAAGGAAGCAAGCTCAAATTAGAAATGCAGGTGAGCAAAACAAGTCTGCTGATCCTATTTCTGTATGATCCAGACAGAAATTTTCTCGAAACTTAATTAAAACCAGTTTCAGAGTACCAATTACCTTTGGATTCATAGTAGATTTATCTTAAAACTCTCAACAGTTTTGAAACTTCTAGACAGCTTAATTCTGATCTTTCTATTATGTCGGCAAATTAACGCCAACAATATTATCCATGGCATATCATCAATATTATCAATATTGATTGGTGACTGGTGATGAGAATTTCCCTCTCGACTGGTGCTTGCTTGTGTTGTAAAACTCGTAATTATTTTTTTGGAGAGAAATATTCAATTTCTCAACGTCACTCAATTTGATAAAAATTAATAATCGCCATTGAAAAGAACACGTCAAAATATGAATATCCTATAAAATTTCTGGAATAATATTCTTGATTTATTGACATGTTATCGGCTGAATGTCTGTTGTAATGCAGAGCTGTCAGTAGCATTTATTTAAAACTGCAGCGTTCTGTAAATACTTGATTGAGCAATGAAAAGTTGTTATTAAAAAGTTGTTGATAACGAATTCTTCAGCTCAGGGGGTTTTCAATTTCATTTATTCACAAACACATATAAGCAAATTCCAACATATCAATAAAAAGATATCAGTGAAAATTTTGTGAAGTGAACAACTACAAGACTTAACCTATTTCGGACTATGTGTACCTTATCTAAATTTGAGAGAGAAATAGCACAAGTTTACCTTATTTTTTCTCTACCTTTCATTATTGATGATGTACATATAACATTTATTTACATTGTATTCTTTATTTATTATTTAATAATAAATGAAGAATACAATTCAATATTCATTCAGACACGCTCCATCATGTATACATCACATACAAGCAAATCTAAACACGGCAATACAAAGATGTGATAGAATTGAATAGGCCTACTATACAACTAGTAGTTCTGTGAACAGTAGACCTCATGCAGTATTCTCATCCACAAGTACCTGATTGAAACTATAGACCTCATGGAAATACAGCAATAGACTGGCTTCTCCACACATCTGTGTAATCACTTGTCAGCTGATTTATGATGAATAATTCTATAGTCTGATTTTTACTCCAATATTGGCGTATGAAGGAGGCTCCTTTTTTCTTTTATATTATCCTTGAAATGCAAAATTTCCAAAAACCTTGTATATACGTCGACGCGCAATTAAAAAAGGAACATAGGCCTACCTGTCAAATTTCATGAAAATTTACCATTACCGCGTTCCGCCGTAAATGCGCAACATATAGAGAAATGCCAAACCGTCGACTTGAATCTTAGACCTCACTTCGCTCGGTCAATAATATCATACTAACGAAAAATATCATGAAACGTAGTATCTCGACAAATAACGAAAGTGAATTGTGTTGAAATCCATTCCAGCCACGTTAACAAGACTATACAAGAGGCAGTGAATAAATCAGCCTTTAGAATGGTAGCCAATCATAGCAGAATGTAGTCAGCCAAACTAAATATTAATCTCGCCTTTCTATTGGTCGCCTTACTAGGTTTCACCTTCCACTAGCCACTAGCCATGTAAAGATACATTTTCAAGATGTTCGATGTTTTTGAACGGGTAGTATTATTGTTCACTAGACAGCTGATTTATGATGAATAATTCTAGTCTGATTTCTACTCCAATATTGGCGTATGAAGGAGGCTCCTTTTTCCTTTTATATTATCCTTGAAATGCAAAATTTTCAAAAACGTTGTATATACGTCGACGCGCAATTAAAACAGAAACATACCTGTCAAATTTACCGCGTTTCGCCGTAAATGCGCAACATATATAAACATTTAAACAATCAAATATTTAAACATTAAGAGAAATGCCAAATCGTCGACTCGAATCTTGACAATAATGTTTTCAAGAAGATAATCCACAATCTACATCAATGTTAACTCAGGATATTCAGAGAATTTCCACTAATAAAGCTCTTCACATTGAAGATGAGCACATCTTCAGTAGTATGAAAAAACAACAGTTTTCTATTTTCCCATTTATTAAGAATGCTTGACAACTTAATCCGATACAGCCAGTGAATTTAAGAATGAGTATGATAGAAAATATGGAAGGTATGTGTATGCGAGCTAAAAACTATCACTGAGAAATTGAGTTGGAGACAGAGATCAGTGAGTATGAAATGTCATTTTTGTATTGTGAGGTCCACGTTAAAAAGGCAGTGTTTGATTAGCAATGGTTTTGCTATCCTTGTCCATCATTCAACAAAGCGGATAGCGCTATCTCTTTCTCGCTTTGCTCTGTTGCCAGATCTTCTTTTATCAACGTAGAATTGATAATTAATTGACAAAATATTTTATCTTGATTATGAAAATTATTGAAAAATATAATAATTTCTTGCTTAATAAAATAAAATTGTATAATAAAATATAATAAAAATTATAATAATAATTTCAAACAAGACTGAACCGTTAATATTACATCAATAGCCTGTATCAGCTACCGTCTATAGAAGGCATTGGACAAGACAGAGGATCGGCAAACGTTGTTCTCCTATCTTTCTCCACTGCCATCAAAACGTGGACCTCACTATATACTCTGAGGTTTGGTTCATACACGAGAACCAATCAGAGAAGCCTTCTTCTCAAAAAAGTATTCTGTGATTGGAACATTGAAGCCTTATTTACTCATTTCAATAACTACTTGAATTGTTATAATATATGTTATTATTTCGTTGGAGAAAGGGTTAAAGTTGAAAAGATTGAAACGGCTGAAAGGAGATACCTGCAACTGTTTTATACTCGATTAAAGCAATTATCATACATTGGATAACCTTCCGGCAGTCGCGCTGTTGTAAAAAGTACAACAGTGTCAGTTTTTTGCTGCACAAAACTATTGAATGGGGTTGTGTCAGTGAATGAGTCACCTATGCATTCCAAAACTTTCCCCCCATCACTCCACTGAGTTGCAGTATCAACCGATCAAATGGTTCAGTCTTTAGGTGCCATTTAGTCGCGACAGTGCATGAGATAGGGGAAGACTGTATACGGGGACTGTAAACGAACCAATAACACAGAATTGGTGGCTTTGCTTGATGTACCTTATTGGGCTATTAAATGGTCAATGCTCAGTGGAGTGATGGAGGGAAAGTTTTGGAATGCATAGGTGGCTCATTCACTGACACCACCCCATTCAATAGTTTTGTGCAGCAAAAAAACTGACACTGTTGTACTTTTTACAACAGCGCAACTGCCGGAAGGTTATCCAATGTATGATAATGGCTTTAATTGAGTAATCATCCAAATGTTCATAGGTGTAAAATAATCCAAGAAGGTGGAAAAAGTGATTATACAAGTAATTAATATGTTTTGACAGTAAACAGAGTACATAACACTTGGATAATTGGATGTTGTACAAAATACAACACGCGACTGCTCGTGTGATTGAGTAGGGCGCGACTACCGGAAGGTTAAGAAGAGTGACCGACCATTCAAGTTCGTGTCTCGTAATGACATCGAATACCACGAATAGACAGTGTCAGAATTAGACCTATTAGACGAATTGGACATAGCCTCGGAGAAACGTGCTAATTCGCCGGTTCCCTTCAGGGAAGCAGCCAATCACAAAGCACCTGTGGTTACAGACTCAGTTAACATCTAATGTACGCACAGGTGACATTAGGTTAACATCAATGAAGCTTTGTCATGATTATTCAATGGGCTGGTTACGGCCGAAATTTAACTTGTGACATTCGAAACCAGTCGAAACGTGGTTGCTCTGTGTAGGCCTACTCAGTGGGCATAGCCAGAGGGGATGTCCCCCCCCCCCCGTAACACAGGATGCGTTCCGTTCCAAAACAGGGAGAAATTTGTATCTATGTTTGAACCAGCAACTTATCAGAAAATGCTATAGTAAGGATGGATATCCTTAAGGATAAAAATTATTAGTTCGATATGCACATCCTCTATTTCTCTCCGCTCGCCCGTTTGTTTCTCAATCTCCACAAACACACATCGAATTTTATTCGTACAATATTTTTCGCCCCACTTGGATGTAATGAGCTGGTTTTCGTGCGTCATATGGAGGCCGAAAGTGATTGTTTTCTGACCAGGCCGGTAAAATTTTTTCGCCCCACTTGGATGTAATGAGCTGGTTTTCGTGCGTCATATGGAGGCCAAAAATGATTGTTTTCTGACCAGGCCAGTAAAAGTTTTACGGCCCTAGGGTTGTAAAATTACCTTGAAGTCAGCTGATTCTGATTGGATGTGAACATGCTTACAAAATGGTTTATGAAAAGGAATCAGTTTATGCTTCTAGAATTGAATAAGTATTCTGCAATAAGATACTATTATTTTATTTGGATGAATAAAATACAGATAAGATATATATTATAAACTATTCAAAGTTGATTTTCAGAGTAGGATAGAACTTCTAACCTAAACTTCCGAAGTCAATGACAACAATCATTGTTGACGTTGACATTCAGATTGGCCAAATTTCAAGTGTGCTAACACAGTTGAACAAAAAACTTTTCATCATTTGTGTTTATTATTCAAGAATCAAAACATTTATAATAATATCATCTTATTGTCATTTGGAAGAATAAAAAGTATAAACTCAACCTCTTACATAATTGAACATAATCTTTCCGGTTATTTAGACAAATCAGAATAAAAAATAAAAGTACTTGGACAATTTCCTGATATTCAGATTACCTCAGATTTACTAGAGCTATGACCTTCCTGTTTTGCTTTCGGAAGTGCCTAATAAACAATTATTCTCATATTTATATTGTTTATTTTTCTGTGTGGCGAAAAATAACGTTCTCACCATGGGCAAAAATGTTTTTCCGGCTCTCAATCTTTTCTAGTCCTCGGCCTACGGCCTCGGACTTGAAAACCGATTTCGAGCCGGAAAAGTCTCATTTTCGGCCCTAGGTGCGAAATATACTATTTCCGTCCTTATGGATTCTATGAGATTGAACGGAGCTTGACAAACATCATCTGTTTGAAATCATCTGTTTAATCTAATCTTGACGGAAAAATACCTTACGAACAAAAATCGATATGTGTGTGTGGGGCTTAATAGAGACATCCGTTCCTCAATCCGAAATTCGAACTTCAATAGTAGCGACAGGCAATTTGAGTACAAAATAAATAGATGTACTAAGGGTTGATAATAATTTCCTGTAGTATTTTGAAATGTTATGTCTGATGTAATATGAGTTTTTGAAGATAACTTTAAATCGTAGAGGACATATTTCCTAAAGATTCCGTGGAAAAAACAGTGAAACATCTTGAACGATTATCAAATTATAAGCGTTTTGACAAAGCCCTGCTAATTTTGGCGGTTATATTGTTTTTATGGCGTTTGCCCGGGATTTCTATTCATTATATGAGATAATGATTATACTAGAACTACCTTAGTTATTGAGACATCCACCACGCTTTATAATATGAATGACCGCGGGATATTTGTGATTATTATTGAATATAATAATTTGTTTATTATTATTGTTTGGTTTTGAAGCATCTAAATTTAGAAATCTACTTTGTGGAAATAATTAAGAACTGTAAATTTTGTGAAGTGAACTAGACTTAACCTGTTTCGGACTATGTGTAACCTTATCTAAATTTGGGAGAGGAATAGCACAAGGTTACCTTATTTTTCCTCTCCCTATCACTTTTGATGATGTACTTATTGAATTAATGAATGAAGAATGAAATGAAGACGTAAGTCAAGGTCAAATTCAAAAGTGAAATAACAAGAAGGTAGAAACTAAACTACTACTCTTATAAGACTTAATTAGTAGTCAATAAATCAATCAATATAGAGATTGAAAATATAAAAACGCATTTATTGCATACATTGGAATGGTGATGCATTTAAAACAAGAAGTCAAGAACTAAATAATTGGAAATCGTATTTTTTGTAATATGATACTTTTACATTGCTAGGCAACATTTTGCAAAGGTTAGTGATTTTTGTAGAGATATGACATGGTGCCTTTTTTTGTAGCCTACATTTGCGCCAGAGTAATTCTCAAGAATGAAGTTCAAAGTGTGGTGAGCAGGGTATTATTGAAGAAATAAAAAATATCTTCAATATTATTCCTCAATCCCTATTCAATAGATCAATTATCATATCACGCAGCATAAAGTTACCTTAGCTGAAAACGTTAAATTTCCATTTAGCTTACAAAACTGTTTAGTTCAACTGTTCTAAATTAAAATTGAGAGTAGTTAAGGCTCTCTCATGGAAAATTCTATTCCTAGATTTGAAAAATCCTATTATTATAGGCATATAAACAGCATGAATACTTCGATGCTTGTATAGTCCACTATGAACAGTAATTTGGACTGTGATTTTTTCAATAATAATTAACTAGAAACGAGAGATAGTTTAATAGAGTAGAAAGAGATATGCTGTTGAAAATAAAAATTCCAAGCATAAATTTGATTGAAAACTACACATTTTCAGGCTCAGTCAGTTCAATTCAGCTCATATTGATTTAGTTAGATTAGTTAAGTTTATACAAATTGTATCAAACAGCATGAATACTTCGATGCCTGTATAGTCCACTATGAACAGTAATTTGGACTTATTGTTTGCAATAAATTTTATTTCATGAAGTTTCAAATTTGATCATCTCCATCATCCAGTTGAAGCTATATCATCCAACGTCATACATCATACGTCAGTATCATCCAACTGATAATCAGCATCACGGTGGTTTGGTTTTTTATTAAATATAATTTTTTGTTATTCATTATATCCACTGATTATTATTTGCAGCTAGTTTTATAATTGTATGGATTTATCAAATTTGATTGTAATGAAAAATGAAAACAATAAATTTGAATTTGAATTTTAATTTTAATTTATGTGGTTACAGTCTAATGTAATGTCGTACGTGTGTAACTGCTTACACATTCATTGATAAATTATGAAGTTTTCACCTTAATCAAATATATTCTTCAACAACGTTCCAGCAGCTTAATATTACAAAATTTTCTCTGAGAAGGATTTCTTGTTTTTCATCGGAAGGACTCACGGGACTTCCTCCGCACCGAAATAATTTCCTGGCTACGCCACTGTATGTAGCCTACTCGGAGCTGAACATTGAACAACTACAAAAATATCTTTCGTGTAGAAGTAGAAGCTGAAATTTAATCAAAAATGTTCTGAGGTCACAAACAGCATTCTAAATTGAATTGGATTGGATTGCTGCCTTTATTTCAATGCTAGGAGGGCTAAGTTAGGGTGCAGCCGGCCTTCTCTTACACTTAACCCTCATTGTTCAAATTGCAAATTAACAAAATTCATACTTGATAGAATTAGTTACTAGAATTAGATACTAGATAGGTAGTTCTGTGAACAGCAGACCTAGTTCAGTAGCGCTCAGTAAGTTACATTGACCTGTTGTTATGTTTTCTCAAAAATTAATACATAATTTATCAATTTAAAATGTCTAGAAAAAATCCTAAACAAACATAGAGCTTTCTGTCCTATCGTACCGTGTCGTCTCGGAATGTGAGTGTGAGCGCTGTTATCAGGTCTGGCTGCCGTTGATACGCCAATCCAATCATCCCATCAGAGAACATTCTGTGTTATCGTGTTGGCGAAAAATCGGTGTGTTGAAATTAACAAAATAAGCTACCATAATGCTGATTTCCTACAAACTTCATTTCTCACTTCTCATGATTTTAGAAATCAATTTCTTTTCAATAATATTTGTTGCAATTTTGATCATGAGATTAATAAAGAAAAATGTGAAAAAATGTTCTCTATCAATACTCCAAACTAGAATCATGGCCTCAGCTTATGGAAAGACAAAGATGATAGACAACTGTCTACTTACATTGATGGAAAGATACATTTTCAAGACAGCATTTCCACTAGACAGCTGATTTGTGATAAATAATTCTATAGTCTGATTTTTACGGTAATATATGCGTGGAAGGAAGCTCCTTTTTCCTTTTATATTATCCTTGAAATTCAAAATTTCCAAAAACCTTGTATATACGTCGACGCGCAATTTAAAAAGGAACATACCTGTCAAATTTCATGAAAATCTATTACCGCGTTTTGCCGTAAATGCACAACATATAAACATTTAAACATAAAGAGAAATGCCAAACCTTCGACTTGAATCTTAGACCTGACTTCACTCGGTCAATTAACAAATTACAACTCAACTAGTAGTTCTGTGAACAGTAGACCTCACGCAGTATTCTCATCCAAAAGTACCTGATTTAAACTATAGACCTTATGGAAATACAGCAATAGACTTGCTTCTCCACACATCTGTGTAATCACATGTCAGCTGATTTATGATGAATAATTCTATAGTCTGATTTTTACTCTAATATTGGCGTATGAAGGAGGCTCCTTTTCCTTCTATATTATCCTTGAAATGCGAAATTTTCAAAAACCTTGTATATACGTCGATGCGCAATTCAAAAAGGAACATACCTGTCAAATTTCATGAAAATCTATTACAGCGTTTCGCCGTAAATGCACAACATATAAACATATAAACATTTGAACATTTAAAAATTCAAACATTTAAACATTAAGAGAAATGCCAAACCGTCGACCTGAATCTTAGACCTCACTTCGCTCGGTCAATTACTGTCAAGGACATAATTCTTCATATTATTGCTGGAATCAATTATCTAATAAACCATTAAAAAGAGGTTCAAGTTATAATGACAGTACAGAAAGGCCCAGTATTCTTCTCGGATTGAATTCAAGATAGGATGAAGATATTAAAGATGAGATCCACATAGCAATATTCTAGGTCAATTATTATAATTGAAGTTAATCAGGAGGTTGTGTTGCTAGTCGCTCATGGGTCACAGTGAGGTCCACGTTTTAATGGTAGTAGAACAAAGCTGCCGATTCTCTGCCTTGCCACTGCATTCCAAAGAATATAGCTGCTTGTCATATCTGATGAAATATTAACAGTTCATTCTTGATTGAAATGATCAATTATTTTTCATTTGTTAAGAAAATTGTTACTTAAATAAGTGATGGTAACTTAACCGACAATTTAATTTGGACTGTAGTAAAAATTTGAGAAGGGACAGTTTTGGGCATAAGCCTGTTGTGCCTTCACACATTAGTGTAATAATTGTACATGACTAAATAATGAATAAAATATTATATATCATAAATGAGTGAATAATAAATTGCCATAGTTCAGATGGAATAATAATTAATCAACTGAGTATGATTAATTATTATTTTTTATATTGCGGCTACTTTACAAAACTAGAAAAGGATAGGATAAGGATATGCTTTGTCGAATGATAGACAAGGATAGACCTCACTAGTCACAATATTTTTGGAATCCTCACAATCACAATATCTCACCCCAAGCGTAGAGGAATAAATACTCAGTGATATTAATTTGATCTCTGCCCCAAGTGACAATCTGTGACTTAAATAACTTCAAAACAGCAGTACATTTTTTGTTACAATAAGCGAGTAAAATCAGCCCTATTCATATCTGGTATATTATGCTTGTGAACGTTTGTTTCCTCTCTAATTGACAAGACCAAGATTTCATTAAAAACGTCGAGCTATTCTAAATAAAAATGAAAGAAAAAGTGAGTACTTTATTGAATGAAAGAAAGGGCTTATAAAAGCCTCTCGCTTCTAAATCAAAAAATGCGCTCGTCGCTTTTCCGAGATAGGAAAACATCCCTTGCATCGTTTGAATTGTTCCATCCCCCATAGGACAACAGAGTGCGGTATTTTAGGCGTAAAATATTCCGCTCACGAATACTCCTTCAAATATTTATGTTAATGAAGTTCGGTGAATTGCTAATAACACACATTCAGAGAAGCTCCTCAACTCACGGAAGGATTGTTCTGATTTTCAAAATTTCTTTCCATGAGAAAACTCAGGTTTGGTTTTTGTTTCTTAATAGTGAATTTCTCATCAACCATTGGTACAGTCCATTTATTCTGTAAACACCCATTAAGAGATGTAAATTTATTCTTCAATGAACATTAAATTCCAGTTGAGAATGTTGCAGTAATTCATAGGGTGACACAGAATAACGGGAACTTTTAAAAACGCCATAAAACATTGGTGGGAAGGGCAAAAATGATTTTATTCAAACTAATGTGAAGTTCAAGACTTGCCATTTGAGAATTATTGATAACATCTATCACTTTTTGACAATTACTTCCTTTTGAACGAAAACACTCTTGAAATATGTGTTGACGATTCCTCATTGATCGCTGCAACATCTGCGTTTCCTGGTTCTATGATCTGTCCACCTGCGATTTTCTGTTTGTTGTTTGTGGAGCTATTTAAAATCAAACGTTTTCACAACTCAACCAATAACTGTGGTTGAACCATAACAGACAATTCAAAATGGAATAATCAATATCCCAGCTGAAATGTTGCAGCAATTATTCAGGAATCTCAACACAGATTTCAAGAGTGAATTCGTGCAGGTGGGTACGTCATGACGTACCACTGAATATACATTTTGTAATACTGCTTTCGTAAGCAGTGATAAGCCCCTCGAGACCTGGACGTTTGTGCTAAAGCTTGATGTTATTATTGTTATACAGTAAGATAAATATTGAGAACTTGGAAATCTTTGGAGCATTGTAGAAATTATTGGATAGTTAAAATTTCAATGGAAACGACTGGATAGTGTTGAAACCCCTGACTCAATAAAACAATTCAAAATAATAATTTCGGTTGTTACACCATCATCAATCCTCAGTAAACTGGAAGTTTGAACATTGAGGAGTAAAATATATAGTGTGGGTGAAGCCCTAAGATTGGCTATCAGCTGTTAACCAATAGAAGCTGAGTTCTACTCCCATTGGCTCAAACGAGACAATAGTATTCCAAATATGGTCATGGGAACCGTTTGAGTCCATCAAGGACAGGACAGGACCGAACCGGACCGGACCGGAACGGACTGAACCGGAAAGGACAGGACAGGACACGTCAGGACAGGACCGAACCGGACCGGACCGGAACGGACTGAACCGGACAGGACAGGACAGGACTGGAAAAGACAGGACAGTAGAGAAAGATGAAGCTTCACCTGAGAAAAGTCGAAGCAAAATTTGCTTGAAAAAAACTTTGAAAAAAAAATTCCTGGACCGGACCGGACCGGACAGGAAAGGACAAGACATGACAGGACAGGCAGGACAGGACAGGACAGGACAGGACAGGACAGGACAGGACAGGACAGGACAGGACAGGACAGGACAGGACAGGACAGGACAGGACAGGACGGACAGGACAGGACAGGACAGGACAGACAGGACAGGACAGGACCGGACCTGACGGGACCGGACCGGACAGGACAAGACGGACAGGACACGACGGGACAGTACAGAACCGACAGGACAGGACAGGACACGACAGGACAGTACAGAACCGGACCGGACAGGACCAGACCGGACAGGACAGGACCGGACTGGACAAGACCGGACCTGACGGGACCGGACATGACAGGACATGACAGGACATGACAGGATATGACAGGTCATGACAGGACATGACAGGACATGACAGGACATGACAGGACATGACAGGACATGACAGGACATGACAGGACATGACAGGACATGACAGGACCGGACCGGACAGGACAGGACCAGACCGGACAAGACCGGACCTGACGGGACCGGACCGGACAGGACAGGACATGACAGGACATGACAGGACATGACAGGACATGACAGGACATGACAGGACATGACAGGACATGACAGGACAGGACAGGACATGACAGGACATGACTGGACATGACAGGACAGGACTGAACCTGATCATACTGGACCGGACAGGACAGGACAGGACAGGGCTGGACAGGACAAGAAAGGACTGGACATACATTGGTCACCCGACATCCATTGGTCACCCATTACGACCAATTACAAGAACCATTTCAACACTGATTTTGATACTCCGACACATCTATGACTCACCGACTGTGTTCTCAATGTGAACCATAATCAGACTGCAACCATAGAGCTGGAATCAAATCAGATCCCGAATGATTTGTCAATGATAGCTCGTGATTGGAGCATCCCACCTACTGAAGATGGGCTCTCTACATTTTTTCTCTCTCTGTGATCACATTTCTAGCCTTGAGTTGTGATTGGTTGATTATAAAGTGAGACCCACTTTCATGTGTCAGCATATCTTATAGATTACAATGAAAACTTCTTATTCAACAATGATGACAGTTTGAATTAGAATCATAATATTAACATGCATCCTCGTATTTACATACACATTGATTTTCGGACGTACGATTTTTTGCCGTCAAGCCCGGCCCACACACATCGATTTTTGTTCGTACGATATTTTGCCGTCCTTATGAATTCTATCAGATTAAACGGAACTTGATAAACATCATCTGTTTGAAATCATCTGTTCAATTAAATCTATATAAAATACTCATATAAAGCTGAATGAATGTTTGTTTGTTCCCTATAGACTCGAGAAATACTTGACAGAACGGCATGAAACTTTGGGAATATGTTGTGTGAATATTGGGGATGGTTTCTGACCAGAAATTTTAAATGGGGGGGCTAATGATTATTATTTCTTAATTCATTTTACAGACATATGTTTTCAAAATTTTTGGCTGAGCGGCTACTGAAGAACGGAAAAATTATCATGATCAGATCATAATTATTGTGATAATATGATTTAGCATCTAGAGTTACCAGTTGTATAATAAACACATCACCCTGTGATAAATTGGGTACTGGTATTAAAACGGTAGTTTAGAGTTGAAGTTAGTGTAGTTTATTGGTACCAGCTGTAGATAATCGTTCCTTAGAAGATCTATACAAATAATTATCACTCCCCTATCATTGAGAAACTGGAAAATGTTGGAAAAAATTATTCATCTCATGAAAGAGTTGTTCATATTGCATTTAATTAATTAAGAGAAAATCTGTAACTAACGAAATTGAATAAATAATAGGAAACGAGAACATGAAAATACATGAACGAAATCAAAAAACTATGGTAGAGGAATTCTAGGGCCGGTTTCCGAGCTCGGGATTTAGCTAAGTCCTAGACTTTAAACAGCTGGAGTCAGAAAATTGGTTTTCCAAAACGGGGCGTAGTCGCAGTCATTGTCATAGTCACGTTTGAATTAAATTTCGAAAAACTAGAGAATTGAACACAAAATAAAATAAAGAGAAAATGGTGTGAAGTTTCAGCTATTTTGAATTATTTATAGGAATGTTTAATTTCGTCAAGTAAAAACGTTTCCAATTATAGAAATGAGAAAATAAAAACTACGATTACTGTTATAAAAGCTGCGACTACGCCCCGTTTGGGAAAGCCAATTTTCTGACTGCAGCTGTTTAAAGTCTAGGACTTAGCTAAATCCCGAGCTCGGAAACCGGCCCTTAATGATTTTAATGAATTAAAATTAATCAAAGTTATGTTCCTCGAGGATATCAAAATTTTGAGCAACCGATCAGAACTGATCGGCTTTTGTGGAAAGAGCTAATCAGAGAAGCCGTCTTATCAAAAAGACCTTATCTGATTGGTTCTCGTGAAATTAATCACGGTTTAAATTTAACCGTAGATTTGTAGTGCTTTGTTTTCTTTTCTCTTGAAGATATCACACTCAACACTGAAGCTGCTGCATCAGTCTTTGGGATGTGCGTAAACTTGTGAAATCATACATCAAATTAAAGAGAATTTGATGCTCTATAATCTCATGATTAGCATGGATTTTTCCCATCGATATTCAAAAATTTATAAGAGCAAAAATAGCTAAAAAAATGAAGGAAAATGTGTTTTTTCAAAAATGTCACATCTTTTAGAGCGGATATCTCGAATAGTGGAAGAGATATAGAAAAAGTTGTGAGATCAATATTGTAGGAATTTATGTAAGCTTTACTTTCTTATAGAATAGTCATGTCTGTAAAATGCATAATTTTTTATTTATATGCGAGAAACCGAAAAATGGTACCTTTGAACCACCCCCACCCCCTTAGCACAGGGGGTAGGGGTGGGGACTTTTGATATGTTTACCTCCTCACTACCCTAAACAGAACTGCGGGGTCAAAAATTGTCTTGCAAACTTTTCCCTCTATACCCTTTTTTGAGCATTCATTGCCTGGACTAGTGTTGTATATGTGATGATTATTCTGTGGTATGTCGGTTTTGTAAAAGCCTGCTTATGTCATTTGATTGTTTGCAGATGGGAAATTTCACATGTTATATACCGGCGAGCTTCTCATTCGTAACGTGGATGATGCGGACAGGTATAGGAGTTATCAATGCAGAACTATTAACACCCTTACTGGCAAAATTGTTACGAGCATGACGAAGGCCCGCTTCAGCATTTCAGGTGAGCGATCAACTGAATAAATCTCTGGTAATGTGAACGATTCGCATTCAATTAAGGACCGGTTTTCGAGCTCTGCATCTAAGTTCTAGACTTTAATAAAACTGATGTTGCTATCCATGACGAAACACTATATAATAACTCTGTTGTAGTTCTCACACTGTCTTACTTGTAAATATTTGAAACACTTAGGGTTATTTGCACAGTATGGATTGCTAAACTCGATTAAGTTAATCTAGAAGTTTAAACTTGAATCGGTTTTCTCAGTGCATTTACTAATCCAGTTTAAGTTAAACTAGTTTAGCGTTAAGTTGGTAATAGAATGTCAACGTTTATAACATCATAAGGCTGATTTTTACAGCCTTAAAAATCTGTTATTTGTTTACAAACCATCAGTAAATTGAGGTTATGTAGCCACTATTTCCTTGTTCAAAATCCACATAGCTGTAAGCTGTATTGGTAATAATAGTGAAAAGCAATCAAGAAATTATTCCAAAAATGCTATATTACTATTAGATACAAACTTATATTTAGTTGGCACCAAAAAATATATTTTAGAGTGTAAGATAAAAAAGTTATTTTGTTACGCTTAAATCTAATATGATTAATAGAAATCTATCGAAAGCAAAATATCTCAGTTATGTGTTATTAAAAACATGTTTTCTGATCAAAGACCACTGACAAAAATTGTCTTATTTTCTATCAAGTGGTTTATTTAATCAAATACTAAATTGACACTTGCTTTACTCAAGCAAAACCGTTAAAAAATTCTCTATCATCCCAGAAATCTAAATGAATCGTTTTTTGCCCAATTTTCACAGTTCCAAAATTTCTTTGCAGTCATCTCTATCAATCGCATTAGAAACTTCTATCAATTCCTGTCAATTCTATCAATAATGATTCACTATAACCTGAATAATCATTATCGTCTACAGAAGCATTAAAAACAACCGTCGAAAAATAATTTACCATCAGCTGTTTCCCCATGAAATCTTTACAGATGTCAAGTTAATCCAAATTATTTGGTTTAAACCTCCTGCTTTGGAGGTTTAAACTTTCCCAAAGTTTAAACTCAATACAGAGTTTAAACTTATACTGTGCAAACGGAGTTTTAGTTTAAACAAAAAAAAATCCAGATTTGGTTTAAGCTTTAGCTTAAACTTACACTGTGCAAACAGCCCTTACTGAGGCTGATGAAGCTCCTCTTCAGGAGTGAAATGCATTCCTCAATACTCCAAGAAAAGTAAGTGTTTTTCAAATATTTACAAGTAACAAAGTGTTAGAACTACAACAGAGTTTTAATAAAACAGTTGGAGTCAGAAAATAGGCTTTCCGAAACGTGGCGTAGTCGCAGTTCCTATGATAATCTATATTTTCTTATTTCTATAATTGGAAACGTTTTTCTTTGACGAAATGAAGCATTCCTAAATAACTTTTTGTGTAGTTGAGAAGTTGATATTGTGGTAATTATTCATATTGAATGAAAAAGGCTAAAAAATTGTCAATCTTTAACATCTCCCTCTTCAAGACGTTATATTAGTCATATATTATCCTATATTCCCCTTTTTATTTTTCGTATATGAATTGTGTTTCTTCGCTGAAGACCGCCATTATTGTTTTTAAGCAGGAATGAACGTGGTTGTGGTAATTTCTCGATTATTCTCCCTTTTTCCCATTATTTGTTATGAATATTCTGCATATATATCTCCTCTTCAACTACAAAATCTTCGGTGTTTTTAGATACATTACGATCATAGTAAAGTTTTTGAATCGATTGATTCTTTGCCATCTTGTCGATTATCTCATTAGGTACAATTTTTGGATTCAATGCGTAATGTGGTAGGAATCTTGGTTCTTATATGTCTGCTATTAAGACGCTGTGAAGGTGTATATCCCAATCCAGCTACGGGAGCATTACGATAATTTAGTAAATACAATTCCAAATCTTGCTTGTTTGCAGCTGCCTTTTTAAACATCGTTTTGAATATTCCAACTGCCTTTTCTGCTAATCCATTTGATTTTGAATGGTATGGACTTGATGTGGTAGTTTTGAATCCCCAATTCTCTGCAAATTGATGCATTTCTCAGCTATTAGATGGTATGTTATCTGCTATTAGTGTTTGAGGTATTCCAAATCTGCTGAATGTTTCCTTAATTACGGTGAAGCTGCTTTTGCTATTGATTGGGTATGCTCCAATCCATCTCGAATAATAATCACTTCTCACTCGAACACTTAATAATTCAATTATTCTTGTTTTATTTCATTTTCGACTGCGCCATGTTGGATATTGAATAAATAATACTCTTCATATCAACCAACCATCTTTATTTTTAATACATTCAAGACTAAACTGTTATTAACGTTCTGGTAACTAATGTATCGAAATCATATGATAATAATTTAATATCATCTGTAACACTCAATACTCCAAGAAAATTAAGTGTTTTTCAAATATTTACAAGTAACACAGTGTGTGAACTACAACAGAGTTTTAATAAAACAGCTGGAGTCAGAAAATAGGCTTTCCGAAACGGGGCGTAGTCGCAGTTCTTATGATAATCTATATTTTCTTATTTCTATAATTGGAAACGTTTTTCCTTGACGAAATGAAGCATTCCTAAATAACTTTTTGTGTAGTTGAGAAGTTGATATTGTGGTAATTATTCATATTGAATGAAAAAGGCTAAGAGATTGTCAAAAACCACAGATTTATTGATACTTGGAAACATTTCTAGTCAATATTCTATTTCTGACAGGTTCTTAGTCCTTTTCATTCAACATTCCTAAATTATTTAAAATAGCTGAAACTTTACACTATTTTCTCTTTATTTTATTTTGTGTTCAATTTCCTAGTTTAACGAGATTTAATTCAAACGTGCACTGTGACTACGCCCTGTTTCGGAAAGCCAATTTTTTGACTCCAGCTGTTTAAAGTCTAGAACTTAGCTAATTCCCGAGCTCGGAAACCGGCCCTAAGCGAGGTTCACAGGAACAGTAGTAAGTGTATAGTGTTTGTGTACCCTTACCAGTAGAGATATATGTACTATGAATACATAAAAAATATTGCATTTTTGTATTCATTTGAAAAACCAATCATGATAATATCATTGATAATTTTCAGCTACAGTAAGGTCCACGTTATAATGGTCGTATTTGATCAACATTAGTGTTGCTCCCTTTGTCTATCCTTCGACAAAGCAGATAGATGTATCCTTTTCTAGCTCCGCTACGTTGCCAGATCGTTGTATGAATACAATTGATTAACAAAATATTCACTCTCAATCATGAAAATGTATTATCAAATCACTGAAAGATCTCTGATATTTTCTTGACAAATAAAATATAATTGATTATTTTCAACAAGAATTATTATTATATTATTATTATTATATTATTATTATTATTATTATTATTATTATTATTATTATTATTATTATTATTATTATTATATTATTATTATTATTATATTATTATTATATTATTATTATATTATTATTATATTATTATTATATTATTATTATTTTTATTATTATTATTATTTTTATTATTATTGATTATTTTCAAGGCCTACCGGTATCATCTAACTTCTATAGAAGACAGTGGCAAGGCAGAGAATCGGTAACGTCGTTCTCCTATCATTCTCTATCTTCATTATAACGTAGACCTCATGATATATTATCATGTAGCTGAAAATGATCAATTCTGGACTTCCTAGACTAACACTCATTACTGTTTTAATTAGTGAGTGAATAAGAGCATGGAACCATCCTTTGAATTAATTAGTAGTTTCAGAAATGTATGTAACATTTATATTTCAGTCATTATTCGTGATTATTCGCATTTTATTGGAAATTTGATAACGACACCATGTAGCTGAAAATCTTCAATAATTTGATAATTTTTTTATAACAACATAGTACTGTTTTGATTAGTAAGTGAATAGAATTATGGAACCATTCTTTTAATTGGTGGTTTTAGATTTGTGAAACGTATATAACGTTCATTAATTATCTGTTGTGAATGAACTACCATAGAGAAACAATAGCATAAGTAGATATCCCATGGTATAGGGCGTTTATGTCGCAACTTTCACTGTTATCTCAAGCCGATTACTGCCGATTATTGTCGATTTTTACTGTTTTGACCGGGTAAGAGTGTATAAACGGCACAATATGAGAGACTACCAGCGTCATAAAGCTTCACGGGAAAGAACTACGTGGACTATCGGCTTGAGATAACAGTAAAAGTTGCGACATAAACGCCCTATACCATGGGATATCTATTTATGCTATTGTTTCTCTATGGTACTACCTTGTAATCACCATGTATATTCACGATAAAATGCTTATTCCATTCACCTTATCAAAGATAGACATGTCAATTTTGAATGTTTACCTCAATTATAACATCCATCAAGTAATTTTAGATTCCTATTTTCTCCCTGTTTCACAATAAAATTTGATACGTGAGATATTCTATAGTGAGGTCCATGTTATAATGGCAGTGTTTGATTAACAATTGTATCGCTTTCCTTGTCTATCATTCAACAAAGCGGATAGCGCTATCTCTTTCTCATTTTACTCTGTTTCCAATCGTTTTTAAACAATGTAGAAATTTAATTTATTAACTAAATATTCAATCTTGGTTATGAAAATTCATTATGAAATCATTGAGAAATATAATTTCTTGCTTAATGAAATATAATTGACTATTTTGAACGAGAATTAACAGTTAATATTACATTAATAAACCGGTATCAGTTACCCTCCATAGAAGGCATTGACAAGACAGAGGTTCGGCAACGTTGTTCTCTTATCTTTCTCCACTGCCATTATAACGTGGACCTCACTATAGTAGGAGATTGAAACAAAAGACTAATTATTATGAATTATCATCTTTTTCAATCATTGGACTAAAGGCAAATCCAATAATGATAATTTCCCATAATAATCATCATTATCATTATTCAAAATTATCATTATCATCATTATCATTATCATTATCAAAATTATTTGTTCCATCTCAGGCTACAGAGCTCACGTATCCAACTCCAATCAGTGTATTCCAAACTGAATAAATTGTTTCACTGGAATGGAGACATTTTAAGATTGCCATATTATTTTAAATTTTCAAAACTCTTTTCTCGTGAAAAGTAATGAAGACGGTACAAAATATTCACTTTCCTCGGCAACAGGAGAAACAATTTTGTCTGGATGGCTGAATTTTCCATTTTCATGATGAATTCATTCATTTTCACTTTAAATAAAAAGCGAAATTCAGATATAATTTATGAGCCTCATTCAGGAATGAGTTATTGTAATGTAACATTATAGAGGCCCGAGAGGATAGACTTGCTGAATAATGCAGCAACCTTATCAGGAGAAGTAGCTTGAGACATCTCATCAAATTTCGAATCAACTCTCGTGCGAACTGCAAGGAAGAAATGATAAAATCACTGAAAGTTGACCTTCACATGAGGGATGAATTGATAAAGCCTGATTCTATTCATTCATACAGATGATCGATAATTTTTCAGTACGAAATTTGAGAACCTTTCCTTGATGAAATAATATTTTATGAATGTATTTATCACATTACAAATCATGATAACATTGAATATTGTTTCGAAAAAGATGGCTTGGAAGGGATAGAAACAAATGAATCCAGTCAACCTTCATTTAAATAATCCATTTTCGTCTATTTCATTGGAATTGTAAGTGTTTATGCAATGTGAATAATGAAATATAAAAAGCGAAATTCAGATATAATTCATGAGCCTTATTCAGGAATGAGTTATTATAGTGTAACATTATAGAGGCCCGAGAGGATCAAAGTGATGATTTCTTGTGTTTAATGGCAATACAGAATTCTATTTTATTCTGAAGAAATATTTCAACTTTTTGTGTAGTTGAGAAGTTGATATTGTGGTAATTATTCATATTAAATGAAAAAGACTAAGAAATTGACAAAAAAACACAGATTTATTGATACTTAGAAAGACCGGTTTCGGTTATTACACCATTGTCAATTGAATTGATTGATTGAGTACTTTATTTATGTAGATTACAATATATACTGGCTTATACACTTATATACAATAGCTTACAATACAGCAAAATTATAGATGAATTTACATAATATAGACTAAAAAAATAATTATTGAACTGTATATAATATGAAAAAGCAATTTGTATAATAACTGTAGATGATTATATTGTTATGCATCTACATAAATTGGCGGAGATTTGGACATATCAATGTCCATTCTTCGGAAAGAAGAGTCAATCAGAGATTGACAATGGTCTAATAACCGAAACCGGTCTTTCTAAGTATCAATAAATCTGTGGTTTTTTGACAAATATTACAACATCACTTACAAGTTACAATACAACTATAGGGTGATTTTTCAGTGTATCACTGTGAAATTACAATTGATTACAGCAAAATCTGAATTTTATGATATCATTGTGTGTATTAAGAATGGATTTTCATAGATGATGATTTCTTGACCCATTCCAAACTGTGATGTAACAACAAGTGTGTTTTTCAAAATAGTGGGGTTGCCATATTAATCTTTTCCTTCAGTTACCTTGAGAAGTGACCATTCCTGCACTGATTACAGAACGCAAAGAATCACTTTTCCGCTCTAGTGCGCAAAGTATTATTTTGCATAATCTTAATACTTTGCATATTATTACCTTGCAGCCATCCCAATCAGCTGTTGACATTGTTGGCGTGTATTTGAATGCGAATTTGTTCTATCTATATTTTTTCTGATTTTCAAATAAATCAAAATGAAAACTCATTAAATTATACATTTTGAATATTATTAATTATTCATTATTTCAAATAATATGTTTTTCATTCATAAATTGATTGGTTGAGAAATTATTTAGAAATCAAGATTCACTCAAAATTATTCAAATTTTCAAATTAATTGGATTAACAAGTTTAAAATAAATCAAAGTTGTTATTAATAACAAAATTATACAGACGATCATTTGATGGATTTCAGCCATCATTTTACCCATGATCAACCACTTCTCATATTCAATGGTAACTGTAGGAAAAATTTAATGTGAAATACGTGAGTAAAGTCCCTTTGCTGCACTCAAGAAACCATTCCGCCCTCGCCTACGGCTCGTGCGTAAACGTTTCTTTCGGTGAAGCAAACTGTCACTTTGCGCACTAGTTGCACAAATAACTATTCCATGATTTTTTAACATCCAACATAATAGTTTTCCGAATAATTTTAATACAGAGTTATGTGCATCAGTAGCTCACTATTTTGATAGTGTGCTTTTCAAAATAGTGGGGTTGCCATATTAATCTTTTCCTTCAGTTACCTTGAGAAGTGACCATTCCTGCACTGATTACAGAACGCAAAGAATCACTTTTCCGCTCTAGTGCGCAAAGTATTATTTTGCATAATCTTAATACTTTGCATATTATTACCTTGCAGCCATCCCAATCAGCTGCTGACATTGTTGGCGTGTATTTTGAATGTGAATTTGTTCTATCTATATTTATATTGATTATTAATTTTAAATTGGATTAACAAGTTTAAAATAAATAAAAGTTGTTATTAATAACAAAATTATACAGACAATCATTTTATGGATTTCAGCCATCATTTTACCCATGATCAATCACTTCTCATATTCAATGGTAACTGTAGGAAAAATTTAATGTGAAATACGTGAGTAAAGTTCCTTTGCTGCACTCAAGAAACCATTCCGCCCTCGCCTACGGCTCGTGCGTAAACGTTTCTTTCGGTGCAGCGAATTGTCACTTTGCGCACTAGTTGCACAAATAACTATTCCATGATTTTTTAACATCCAACATAATAGTTTTCCGAATAATTTTAATACAGAGTTATGTGCATCAGTAGCTCACTATTTTGATAGTGTGCTTTTCAAAATAGTGGGTTTCCATATTAATCTCTCCTTGATTTTTGATAATTCAACATCCTAATTTTTCGAACAGAACAAACTACGGCAATAGGTCCTCATACACCGGGAAATACTGCAATTATGCCAGTTCAGACAATTGATGTGCGCAAAGACCAGTCCGTGTGTATTCCCTGCTACACCGAAGCCATCCCGTATCCGACATTCAGGTAACAACAAACTTACTCTTTTTCAAAAATCTACTACACTTAAAAATATGATTTAAGTTTAAAATGGCATGAGTGCTCGGGACTAGTTGTGTTTATATAAACCATAATTTATAAAGAGGGTACTAGAAATAATAGAACATACGAGTAGCTATTTGAATATGAGATAAATCATCCAGTCAATATCTTTAACAATCTCGTACATCTGTATGTGTTTGTGTAGAACTATGTTCTTCAAACGCTTTAATTGCTTCCCAAGGTTGTAATTATACGGCATAAGTGGAACCAAAGAGAAAAGATATCCCATGGTATAGGTCGTTTATTTTCCAAATATCAAGCCAATTATTACAGCTGTGCTTTAGTGGATAAGATTATTTTAATTTTTGGATCAAAATTTTCAAGTAGCTCAATCTTTTACAGTTTTTTAATGCTTATTGAATGCGATTTGGTTATTTAATTTGGTTTTTAAATGAGTGAAAGGAATGATGATAGAGAAGAAAGAGGAAATAGATTAAGGGAAGGACGATGAGGAGACAAGGAGGTGCATAAGAGGAGAAACAACAGGAGAGAAAAGAGAAGTACGAGAGGGTTGTAAACTATAAAAATTCAAAATTTCATGTTCATATGTATATACATCTAAAATTGGACTAGTAAAGAAATCCTAACCCATTTATTAAACTGTTTCATCGTCTAAATTTAGAAGAGGAATAATACTAGGATTGCCTTAGTATTTGATCTACCAATGTTTACACATCAGTGTTGTTTGTTAAATGAATGAATGAAAATACAAATGAATAAAATCTCAAGCCGATAACAGTCGACTACTGTTTATCATTAATGTATTGGCCGGGTAAGAATGTAAGAACGGCACAGTATGAGAGACTATCAGCTTCACGAAAAAGAACTTCTATTGACTTGAGTTTCAGTGAGATTTGGAGCATGAACGCCATATACTATGAGATATCTTCTTAAGCAATATTCTCTACATGGTAGAAGATATATTTAAGAAAACACTAGCCTACTGATTAACACTCATAAATTCATAGTCATCTATATTTTCAACTAGCTGGTAACCCGTGATCCGCAAGGGTCCAATTGAAAACTTGACCTACTGAAATCTTGAAGAATCAAAAGTAGGCTTAAAACCATCCTCGGTAAATGAGGAATCTATATGCAAAATGTCAAGTTAATCAGTTGAGACGTGAGGATGCGTCATTCATGAATATTCTAGCTAAATCTTTCATTTACTAGTAGCTCTGTGAACAGTAGACCTCACGCAGTATTCTCATCCACAAGTACCTGATTGAAACTATAGACCTTATGGAAATACAGCGATAGACTGGCTTCTCCACACTTCTGTGTAATCACTTGTCAGCTGATCTATGATGAATAATTCTATTGTCTGATTTTTACTCTAATTTTTGCGTATGAAGGAGGCTCCTTTTTCCTTTCATATTATCCTTGAAATGCAAAATTTCCAAAAACCTTGTGTATACGTCGACGCGCAGTCAAAAAAGGAACATACCTGTCAAATTTCATGAAAATCTATTATCGCGTTTCGCCGTAAATGCGCAACATATAAACATTTAAACATTCAAACATTTGAACATCAAGAGAAATGCCAAACCGTCGACTTGAATCTTAGACCTCACTTCGCTCGGTCAATTAAGAATCTATATGCAAAATGTCAAGTCAATCAGTTGAGTAGTTGAGACGTGGGGATGCGTTATTCATGGATATTCTAGCAAAATCTTTAATTTATTATATTATTATTATGTTGCTTTGGCCTGTGATCTGTGGCCTATATGTAATGTAATGTAACATCTTATCAGTATCATTGATACATAGGCTGCCAGCATTTGTATCAAAACTCCTGTATCGAAACATGAGATTCCTGTATCGAAACACATATTGCTAGCAGCGTATCAATTTCTCTATGAGCTTCCTTTATACAAACACATTTTACAACAAGGTAAGCCATACCGGTATGAAATTTCATGTCCCATGAATGAAATTTGAACATTAATCTAGAAAAATCTAGAAGGAAAATTGAAATTTGGGCTTCGAGGTGCACAAGATTGATATTTCTAGAATCTATGTACGGAAATTGGAGATCCAAATCATTCCCGTTTTTTCGGTATGCAATCCACAAGTTGACATGTTTTGATGCGAACAAACACAATCCTACTCTCTCTTATTATATACTAGCAGGGCACCCGTGCTTCGCTTCGGGAATTGAAAAATAAGATTATTTTTGTGAACCATTTATAATCTAAATTCTACCAACATTGTTATAACCGTTTTTGAGATTAGGCCACAACTTGGTATGAAAGTTGACTATTGAGTCAAATCATTCGATTAATCATTGATGTGTTGGAAGTGCTCTGTAGAATAGTAGTCCAATTGCAGCGAATTTTGTAGAATATTGGGAAAAGGAACAACAGCTATTTTGTCATTTCAATAAATGACCCCTTTCTTCCGCCCAAGTTAAATTTTGGCCGAGTTTCCTCATTCTTTGCAAACAGATTCCACAACGGACACTTCTGAAGTTTTGAAAATACCCTCAATATATCATACTGAATTATTATAATTTCATCGAAATTGTTTAAGCAGTTCTCGCGATCGGATATACAAAAAAAATTAAATTAGTCTTGATAGAATAGGATCACTTGAAAGAAGCAACTCCCATCATAAGAGTTTGTTTTATAAAAAATAAAAACTATCTATACTCCCAGGAATAGCTCTGATTGAAGCAGCAGTGTCCAATCAATTTGTTCTCGATAAATGCATTTTGATTCGTTCTTCAACTTTGTGCCAACCTAATGAAGTCATCTCAACTTAATGCCAACCTGTCAAAATTATTAATTAAGTTGCCAGTTAACAACTGTTTCGAAGAGGTACTCTCTCTAGATTAAAGATCTATATAATAACATATGATATGGACATATCTATTATAATAAGGAGATTGGGAGAAGAAGAATATACATGCTAAAAGACGAACTTTAAACCCTTGAAAACCACCCTCAGAGTTGAAATATCGCCAAAAGATTTCTTAGTGAGCACCTAGGACGTTTAAGGAAGCTATATTCCAAGTTTTGTTGCAATCCATCCAGTAGTTTTCCAGAAATCGTGATCAGTGAGTCAGTGAGATAAGAATTTTATAAGTATAGATTAATGAAGTTTGAACACAAATTTTGGAAAATCTAGAAGGAAAATTGAAATTTGGGCTTCCAGGTGCACGAGATTAATATTTTTAGAATCTATGTTCAACATAGAGATCTAAATCATTCCCGTTTTCCCGGTATGCAATCTACAAGATGACATGTTTTGATGCGAACAAATACAACCCCACTCTCTCTTATACAGCTAGAGTGTTGTAGATGTGTATAGTCCGATGTATAGAATCGATTTTTACAATAGAAAGGCTCTATAACAAAGATTTTTGATGGAACACAATGAATTTTATCAGGAACCCTCCTTTTTATCAAAAACACAACTAGTCTCAATTCTTCAAGAGTAATTTTCAAGTGTACATTTCAAATTGATTTATATGATTCTGATTATCAATATTGTAAGATTTGATCCTGAATACACTTGGATTCCACTGCTATACCTGCTCAGCTATGATAATTTGTGATGTGGAAAGCTAATAGGGACCAGCAAATAGGGATCAGTTGGCTCAAAAAATGAAATTTGAGATATCATTTTTCCTCAATAAAGAATACTATAAAGAACAATTTAAAAAAAAGATTGATATCTTGAAAAATGCCAATTCAAACATGAAAACAGGACAATGTTATTGGACAACTCCATAGCGACAACTGTTCCCTTTTCTGCAACATTACATGTGTTCATATAATCGACTGTTCATATAATCGACGAAAAAGTCGACTTTTCAATCGATTCTGATCAATAAAGGAAATGTTACTGCATGATAATCGATTGAAAACTGGAAATCGATGCCTATTAAAACATAAAAGCAGGACAATGTTATAACTCCATAACGACAACTGTTCCCTTTTCTGCAACATTACATGTGTTCATATAATCGACTATTCATATAATCGACGAAAAAGTCGACTTTTCAATCGATTCTGATCAATAAAGGAAATGTTACTGCATGATAATCGATTGAAAATTGGAAATCGATATTTTTGACCCCTCTCTATTATTGTCTGCCCTGAACATTTTACTCTTCCGACAACTGGTCCCTTTTCGCTTTCCACATCACTAGAAAAATTTCATCCATAGATAAATTTTATCTTTGTTTTATCAGATGGTATCGTCTAGAACGCCAGGCAGCACTCAAAGAGCATGTGGATAATGATCGAATCTTCAAAATCGTCGAGTGTTTGATCATTATCAATACGGATGAGAATGACGGGGGTCGTTGGGTGTGTATAGCTAATAACACCGAGGGATCACAGCGATATGACTTCAATATCCAGGTATTTTCAAAAACTCCACTTTTAGTTATAGAAACACTATGAACATTTATAGTTTTAGTTTTATAGAAGTTTACGGAAACCTTCAGTTTTCCAGGAACTCTATCAACATAAACCAATTTTCACCACAAACTTGAAATGAAACAAAAAACTATACCGTAATTTCACTTTTTGTTTGTGCCGGATGCACAAAAGACGATTAAAATTTATAATCTTTATTAATTCCACGAGAACCAATCAGAGAAGCTGTCACCTGTTACTGAAACAAATCACTGAAGCAAAAACACCTTGTCTGATTGGTGCTCGTGAAATTAATCACAATTAAATTTCATCAACCAGCTTTTGTGCAACCAGGCCCATTATTTACTATAGTCGATTCTCAGAACTAAGAGACGATGTAAATCTTGTCTACTCATGAAAAGTGCAAAGGCTAAAAATAAACTTTCTACTCGTGATATTCTTCTAAGTTTCTCGATTCGTATGTCATCAAGCTATCAAAATGAAAAAGTTTTCTCAGGAAAACATTTTTTGTGATTATTACTTTTTGAGATATGAGCGCCCAGAATCTAAATTTTTGGGACACAGCATTTCAAATTCGGTAAGAGATAAATCCATGAGATTTAGAAGATGGTATTCTCATGGTATTGTTGATCTAGTAAAACAAAAATTTTCTAAAAATATCAATTTTCAAGATAGTTATTCAATTTACTAAAAATTACCAAAAGTAGCTTTTAGTTGAGTTAATTTTGGTAAATTGAATAACTTTTTCAAAAATTGATATTTTACTAGATATAAACAATACTATGAAGAATCCATCCTCTAATTCTCATGGATTTATATCTTACCGAATTTGAAATGTTCTGTCACAAAAATTCAAACTTCAGGCGCTCATATCTCAAAAAGTAATGATCAGAAAAAAATTTTCTTTAGAAAACTTTTTCATTTTGATAGCTTGATGATATACGAATCGGAAAACTTATAAGAATATCACGAGTAGAAACCACAGCCTTTGCACAGCCTTGAAACGATGTAAATCTTGTCTACACATGGAAATCTTAAGACGATGTAAATCTTGTCTACGCATGAAAATCTTGAGACGATATATCTTGTCATGCAAGCGCGTGCGAGAGTGAAGCAAGACCGATTCACAGCAGCCACCATTTGACAACTGAAGCCGAGCCGAAATTAATATCACAATAGCTGGTTTGGTGTGAATGTAAGCATTGTGAACTGGTATTTCGAGCTACTGACCGAAAATAGAGACAGGGAATGATGGGCGAAAATTATTGACTGGCCCTGTTGCACAAAAGCTTGTTTAATTTTAATCGTGATTACTAGAACCAATGTATTTTTGATAAGACGGCTTCTCTGATTGGTTCTCGTGGAATTAATCAGTGTTAAAATTCAACCGGATTTTGAACAACTGGCACTCTGAATTGGAAAGTGAAAAATTTTTTAATGTAAATTAATGTGGAATATTATTTTTGTTACCAACCACTTATACCTCATAAGAGAGAGACTTTAGCTTTTTTAAGAATGTGAATGAAGCTTCATTATTGGTCATTATTAGGTCATGTCAGAGGCCCTGAAATTGATCAGTTGCGACCTGAAAACTCTGACACCAGACCTGAGCCAGCCAGGTCACTCGATATTATTACTATTATAGAGAAATAATTCAATCACAAATAGACCAACTAAGAGAAAAATAAACAACAAAAAATGGAGATACAAAAACCTTACTTCGAAAAATTTTGCTCGAAGCGGTAATCACAGCTGTGGTGACACAACCAGTGAGTATAGAATGTAATTCTATGTATGTTACATTCTGTACTCACTGGATACAACAGTGTAAGAAGAATGTGCGTGAGATGCAGCATGTTCTACCGTTAGTAGCCAGCCTAACATACCTTTAAGGTATCTTACATTATCTATGTTAGGTATCTAACCTAACCATACCTTTAAGGTATGCTCAGACCAAGCTATTTCACTCTGCAGAGAAAAAGAGCAATATCTGAACATCCACAGAGTTTGTGTTCACACCGAAAACATCTGTAGGTCGACAGAGCTATTTTTGCTCTGTACCCAGTTGCACTCTGATTCCAAGATTTCTAATTAATATATTTATTTTTCATTTTTAAAGCAAACTCGACCGAATCTGAATCTGAATCTGAAAGTAGATTTCTCTTATCTCCATTTTTATGTAATTTATGTTTTTGATGAGAGATCTTCATCAAAAACGTCCGCTCAGATGCCTGGAGAAAACCGCTCCCAGAGCGATTCGAAATCATCTGCATGCGAGCAGAGTTTTCTTGGAACGTCAGCTGGCAGATACACAGATGTCCCCAAGTAGCAAAACAATATTGTCTTAATATTGGAAGGAATGTTTTCCCAATATTGTTAAATATATTGTAAATGTTGGTCAATGTTGTCAAATACTCTGACAATATCTTTATGAAACATTTATATTTTTTGAAAATATTATAGCAATGTTGGTACATATTGCTAAGATATTTTGACAAAATATTGGAAAATATTGTCACAATATTGAGACAACATTTTTTATAAATATTGTCCCAATATTGTGACAAAAATTATCACAACATTGTTCAATGTGTTATAAATGTTGGTCAATGTTGTCAGAATACTCTGACAATATCTTTATGAAACCTTTAATATTTTTTTGAAAATATTATAGCAATGTTGGTAAATATTGCTAAGATATTTTGAAAAAATATTGGAAAATATTGTTACAATATTGAGACAACATTTTTTAAAAAATATTGTCTCAATATTGTGACAAAAATTATCACAACATTGTTCAATGTGTTGTAAATGTTGGTCAATGTTGTCAGAATACTCTGACAATATCTTTATGAAACCTTTAATATTTTTTGAAAATATTATAGCAATGTTGGTACATATTGCTAAGATATTTTGACAAAATATTGGAAAATATTGTCACAATATTGAGACAAGATTTTTTAAAAAATATTGTCTCAATATTGTGACAAAAATTATCACAACATTGTTCAATGTGTTGTAAATGTTGGTCAATGTTGTCAGAATACTCTGACAATATCTTTATGAAACCTTCAATATTTTTCCTACGATATTTGAAAATATTGGTTGATGTTGGGAAGATATTTTCCTGAAATATTGAAAATATTAACACAATATTGATATTGAACTGAATATTTCCACAAACATTGTGGAAAAATTATCTCATAATATTGTGAGAAAATTATTCCACAGTATTGTGAGAAAATTATTCTAAATTTTGTACAAAAATTTTTGACACTATTTTACAATATTGTGAGAACATAAGGGTACAGTTATACTATGTGCAAGCTTGCTCAAATAAGCACTTTCAAGCTAGTACCTAGTGCCAACTTACAGGTGAAATTTTTTTTTTCAAATGGATGAATCACGTTATGATGTGCTCGGAGAGAATGGTACTAACTCTGCATTATTCATGGATCATT